>NW_026921518.1:0-18929 GCF_032062105.1 Saccostrea cuccullata | reverse complement strand
ATACCGTTGTTGGAGTTATTTTTCCAAACACTTCTGAGATCCTTTTGTACAGAGACTGGAAGTTAACACTTTACAAATATTTGTAGAATCTAATAATTTGTGCAGTAGAATTAATATCATTAGTTATCTAAGAGATGTACGTTTGTACTTTTAATAACTGTCCTTTTAGAGTTTCATTGTCTTTGTTTTTCATCTCATCAACTTCAGCTTTAAGTTTCTTGACAAGTTTGTCAATTTCTCTGTGACAGTCCTCTCCATGTTTTGTTATGGCTGTTGAGAGTTTTTCATATTTCATGTCTATTTGACTTAATGTATTTTGTACATCATCTGCTATGTTCTGGTAAGTTGGATAGATGGATTGCTCTAATTCATGAATTTCTCTCTGGACGTCTGTCCTCTTTTTAAAAACGATGTCTTTAAGCAAGTGGACGTCATGATCTTTGTGTTTTTTAGAGACAATACAAGCGGAGCAAATCGGAATAGCGCATTCCCTACAATGCAATTCACAACTGTTATCTACGTGAACTTTACATTTAGGGCAGAGGTGAGTGGATTTCCTGTCCTGAAATTCGACGACTCTGTGATCCATGAATTTATCAGAAATCATGTGTTTCCCTACGCAAGCTGTGCACAGGTTGACAAGACATGTATCACAATGCATCTGTACCACAGCGGTCTCACACAGGTCACATCGCATCACATCCTGGGCACTGGTGTGGGGGTCCATGCTTAGAAAATACTAGTAGTGCCTTGCAATGCAGAAAAAAACACCAGTTTAATTACAGTACAACTGTTGATTTTCTCAGGGCAAAAAATTGCACATTTGCATTATGAACATCAGATATACTCCAGTATGTTCCATAGCAAGTATCAGTTCAGTGTGAATTTTTATAAAGTTGATATTTCGGTCAAATTATATACTTTTTTACTGTATTTTTTTACTATAATACTAGTAACAATGTGTCATAAAAATGTGTCATAAAGAATTCATGGTCTACGGAAGAGAAGGAGTACGTTGACAAACACCTTTGTTCGTGTCAAGTCTGTGATATAAAAATGAAGAAAAAACTCCCTAAATAACCGCCCCGGTTATATATACCGGTACAGATGCAGGGGGAGGGTCCATGACCCTTTATACTATTTTTATTAATGGTCTATTGCTCAAACATTTGTAAGTGACAGTTTGAAAAAAAGGTTTATCGAAAAGGAAGAGTGAGCCCAGATAGCATGACTATGTTGGGCCAACATTGGCAAAAGGTTGTATGGTTGGCGTTCGGGGAACAACGTTTGGCCAACGTTGGACCAATGCTACCATGCCAACCTTTTCAACCATGACATAATTCCTTTGTTGGCCCAACGTTGGTCCAACGTTAGCAACTTCCATTCGCTTTACTTTCCAAGGAAGGAAGGATGCTGATGTTGGCCCAATGTTTGTAATACACCCTTAAAAAATGTCTTATCAAGTTGGTAGTAGTATGTTGGCCCAACGTTGGCCAGATGTTTGTAATACAACCCTAGGGAAAAGGCCTTCTCAAGTTGGTAGTGGTATATTGGCTCAATGTTGGCCCAATGTTTGTAATACACCCTTAAAGAAAGTGTTTTATTAAGTTGGTAGTCGTATGTTGGCCCAACGCTGGCCCAATGTTTGTAACACACCCCTAAAGAAAGTGTCTTATCAAGTTGGTAGTCGTGTGTGGGCCCAACGTTGGCCCGATGTTTGTAATACACCTTTAGGGACTGCTTTTGTTTAGATGTGATATTTTTAACATTTTAACTTTGAACTTAATTCCCAGATAGGAGGACATCGTTGGTCTAATCTTACATTATGGCTGTATTATCGCTGTTGGGTTACCTTTATTGGGCCAACGATGGTCTAACATGGAATATCGATAGTTGGTTATGTATAATGGGGCCAATGTTGGGCTACCTGTTGGCGTTATATCATAAAACTATTATCATGAGAGAAAATATTTGTTGGGGGATTGGCATCGGCCCCAAGTTGGCCCAATTTACCATGAATCTGGCTGAGCATCATGGGTAGACAACATCCGGGCTACTTGTAAAATCCGCGCCATTTTTAATCTGACACGAGCGTAATGAGACTGATACCTTGCTGCTTGCATATCTGCACCACTTTGTAAGTATTTATAATATGTTTGCTTCAACAGAGTTTAATTAATGTTTATAGTTTAAAGGATATCGTGTACAAATCTGTATAAATCAGACACGGGGAAGTGCAGAGGCAAGGTTTGGTTGGGTAACACTGTCCAAGATAGCATGCTAACATTGGGCCAACGTTGGGCCAGTGTCATTGGTTACATTGGGACAATGTTGGCAAATGACATTGGCCCAATCTAAGTGCTCATCGGCCCAATGTTGGTCCGATATGTTGGGCCAACGTTGGTCCAATGTCGAGTGTTATTTCTACAGATATTGACCCAACGTTGCGCCAACATTGGTTCAATGAATGCGACACTGGGGCAATGTTGGCCCAACGTGAACAAGAACATTAGGCCAATGTAGGCAAATGACGTTGGCCCAGTGTCAATTTGCTCATTGGCCCAATGTTGTCCCGATATATTGGACCAACAATTTGGGCCAATGTGTATAAACATTTAATGGTTACAAATGCGTATATTAACAAATTCGATCGTCTCTGCAATCAGAAATAAATATACCACCATTCCTACTTGAAAATACAAGTTAGCTAAAATAAATTTACAAAGCTTGTTAAAATTCTTATAATTTGTCAAAACAAAATAAATTATCAGTGATTGAATTTATTGTTTCTATACAAGAAAAATAAATGAAAGTATAAAATAACAAATGTGTTTTGATACAGTTTTGATACAGTTAAAACAATAAATAATTTTCCCCCTATTTAGATTGAAATTTGTGTCTAGTAGAATAAATTTCCAAGTTACCACTCATTTTACTTATATACACTTAACGTCGAGCACATGATCAAACATGTTGAAAATGTTGAACATGTTGAAATTAGAACAAAATTTATTCAGTACTAAAACATAAATTGGGTTCTTTCATTTAGAATTTGTTCAGTGTACCTAAAAATTTTCTATACATGTATTTTACTTTGAACAATGATTTATATGGGGCAACATTGAATCAAAATCGCTGTGATGATGATGATCAAGCTAGAAATTATATGTATAAAGGCCTTCATCAGGCAAGCTAATCGCTTAATCACGCCATGAAACAAAAAAGACGGTTATTCCTTAATTGACAGCTTAAACATATAGTGATATACTTGCAATTTAATCGTATGTTTATTCTTTACTGAGGAAAGTAACAAATGTATTAAGTACCAAAATACTACAATTTTAGTGCTACTGGAGATTCTAAAAAGACATTGAGAACACAATCAAAGAATGGCTGAGGTATGCCAAGGACAGGGATGGGGAAGGAAGAAACGGACATAGAAGAAAAGAAGGGGGAGGAGGAGACTCGGGAGAGAGAAGAGGAGACTTAGGAGAGGGATCAGATGGAGAGTGGCAGTGCCTAACTTTTTTCTGTTATATACTGTGTCATACCTGTAGTTCTACCCTATTATGTGTCTGTTTGTCGGTAACAAACACGATGCAGATGCCAGAAACATTTTTGTGCAAGTTAACAAAATGGCGGGATTCATTTTAGTATTATTTATTTATCATTAGGGGACTTTGTTTATTTTTTAGACGTGCTTATTGATACCTGCAATTTACTGAACTTGTGCATAAATTTACATCAGCGAGGGAGTATACAGTCATGTAACCCTACATGCATCACTTCAAGTGAGCATCAACTTTTTGTTCTTTATTAATGTTTTCTTCATGCACTGAGCAACAAAATTCTAGTATGTTATAATTTAATTTTATATTTTGATTTCTTTTTCCTAAGTTTTTTTTTAATTAATGAGGGCTACTTACAATGCAATACTTGTTGATTGTAATTCTATGAGATATTGTGAATATGTATTTATCTATTAATCTAGCATATATATAGTATTAAAGGGAATTGATATTACCATTAAACTGTACTACAAAACTAGTATAACCTTATTATATATGCATGTAGTTTGCTATTCAATTGGCCAACCAATGAAGAGCAAATGAGTTGTCCTGATGGAGAGCTAATAAGATATAAATCAACGTTAGCCCAAAAATGATGTTTGCCTAATATTGAAAGAAAAAGTGGCCCAACAATGGCTCAATATGGTCCAACAATAAGCCAACAAGTTGGTCTGATTAAGGGCCAATGGGCAAATTACCGTTGGCCCAACATTAACTGCTTACAATGGCCCAACTGTACAAAAATGACGTTTGCCCAATATTGGAAGAATACACTGGCCCAACAGTGGTCCAATATTAACTGAAACATTGGCCCAACAATAAGCCAACAAGTTGGTTTCATTAAGGGCCAATGAGCAAATTACCGTTGGTCCAACATTAATTGCTTACAATGGCCGAACTGTACAAAAATGACGTTTGTCCAATATTGAAAGAATACACTGGCCCAACAGTGGCCCAATATTAACTGTAACATTGGCCCAACAATACGCCAACAAGTTGGTTCGATTAAGGGCCGATGAGCAAATTACCGATGGCCCAATGTTGAATGCATACGGTGGCCCAACATAAGGAGCATTGCTGGCCCAACAAAGGTCCAATATCATCCTGCTATCTGGGAGGGTTAATTCCCCCTACATTTATTTTTCTTTTTCAAATCTGTTGTTTCCATCAAATTGTCGCCCGAAATCAAGTCCTAAAAGTACCCTGATTGACTTTGCAAACCGAAAAGATAATCATACAGAAACTTCTAATGCAAAAATATGGGGTGTTTCTCCAACCGTTTAACATTAACAAATAAGAGTTGATGGTTATGAATAAATCTGACAAAAAAAAATACATAACATCATATTATTAAAATAATTTACATGTAAACCTTTACCTTGTTTCAGTAATGGCGGACGTATGTAATATGATCAAATGATACACAGGTATCTTAATTATCTACATGATATTTATTTATCTTCATCTGGAAGCTAAGAACATTTAGATATCTTCTTTAGGTAGGGGTATATTTTTTATTTAAAAAATAAGAAACGACATGTGCCTGTGTTTGACACATGATTTTGAAGAATTTCGGATTTTCTTTTAAAGGAACTACATGTATAAGTGTGAGTTGCCGAATTAAATCGAAGTTCCCGAAAACACATGTACAAGATATTAAATATTTTATTTACTAATCAAAAATACAAGTACAAATCATGTACAACATTGTTATACCTTTAATAATGTGTTCCTATACAAATCTATACGGAAAAAAAAGTTGCTGAGCGGACATATAAAAAAATCGATGTTGGACTGCTGAGTTAGATGTTGGACCGCTTACATCACAGAATGGACGGAGCTTAATCTCATTCTCATTTGTTGGTGTTAAACAGTGACAGACCTGATGTTACATTTTCGGTATAATTTGTCAAGCTACACGTAGCCAGAATGGAACGAAAACAACACAAAAGTAATATTTCCCCCAACATTGCTCTCAAGTATTTGCATTTAATGAAAGGCTTAGTAAAAACGAGTTGCCCTAGGACTCAGTCATTAAATGTATAATATCAATAATTTATCAAGGCAATCTGATCACATTATTTCATTGTGTTGATTTAATTGCATTGTTAATTTGGACTTCTGAGCTTGAATACTGAATGTTATCTCCATATATTTCATACAATATATTTATTTAAGATACAAAAATACATGCCTTAATATGAGGAAGGATTTTTTGTTTATTATTTGACAAGGGTCCCATAAGGCATGGAAACATACATTTATGAAAAATTTGAACATAAGTTTTGCAATATTAATTTATTCTTTAATATAGTAACAACAAAATTTAAGTAACGCAAATCAGTTTAACATGATAATCTAGTAATTCATCTTTAAGTATAAATTTCAAAAGCCTTCTTTGGCTTATTTTTTAAACTAAAAAAAATCAAGAACTGGGGCATCTATAATGCATTTCATCCTGTCTTTCTTTTCTACCGATGTTTTAGTGAAACTCAACATGTTTCATTGTTTAACATCCTATTCTATAATAGTTCACTTATATTGTAAGGTCACCACTTACCGGTGGAGGGCTGCAAATTTATACTGATTTCTTTATCCAGTAATTGTAGCAGCAGTTTGTACAGCAGTTCTCTTGAATCGATTGCGCAGGTATTGAAGGGGGGTCTGACGGTCCTGTCAGTGTTTGGTAACACGCGTACGGCCAGATTTTAGTCTATCAAGCATGTTTCTAACTTGTTGGAAACGTACGTTTAACCGCTGCGAAGCCGATTTATGTACACCAAATGCAGTTGCAACGTCCTGTTCACGTAGCTCAGGTTATCATCATCGTTAACCCGGTTGCGTTCATCTTTGTTAAGGCGTGGCATTGCAGCATCTACATTGCAATCAATTCTTAAATATGTGTTTAGTAGGTCAGTGTTTATGTTATTTCTCTAAATCCAAAATATCAATGAAAATAGACCCACAATTTACAAGAAATCATGTAAAACCATGATTAATCAAGAGAAATAATTCAACACTTGGGTTTTAAAAGCTGTCCTTTATAAACAGGTCACAGATATCCAATGATTAAAAAAAGTTTTTCCGTATACTTTTTCAAAATTTCTGTACGTGTCAAGTTTCTGATTAAAAGAAAGGAATAGTATTAAATAGCAAATTTGCATGTTGATGCAGCTTGTGTTCTTACTCTCGCTGCTAGCATTGGCAAATTCTAGAGCTTTAAAAAATTCCTTATACATGGCTCCAAGAAGTAGGCTGATCATGATTTTTACCATTTTGCTTTTCCTAATAAAATTCACCTGGCTTGGTATATGTTTCCAAAGTTTATATTACATTTTTAGCACCAACATTTTCTGAAATTTGATTTTTTCTGTAAACCTGTACTGAGTGTCTTTTGTCTATATTTGTAATTACATTGAAGTATTACTAATATTTTCCAAATCTATTACATTTTCCAGTTCTTATGAGAAAAAATTCTAATATATATTCTATATGATAAGTATTGTCCTCTCATTTTTTAGGTCCTAACTAGTACAACTGTAGGTTAGATATTTCAGATAATTGTATTTCTATAAAAGCAATTGAATCAATATATTCCTATATATTACTGTAAACGTGGAAATTTTGATGATGTGCTCATTTTGACTATATTGATGATTTTCCTTTCCTCGTCAAAATTTATACTTGTCAAACTTCACATCATATATATAGCGTCATAACAGACATTGACCATTGTACAACTTTACTGCTTGATTTTCTCGGCTTTCCCCTATTAAAACTAGACCAAAGTTACTGTTAATTTCCTTTGTAATTATTTATGAAAACATAGCGATATATAATCAAACTTTTTAAAAACCATTGAATATAAGCTAGTGTATCAAATACTTGCATGTGTAACTCAGCGTAATTATCATGCCTTGCTTGACCAAGTTTGTCACCTCGGGCAATTGATCGTTTATAATGAAAACAAAATACAAAACTGTAATTTATGTAATCGAATCTTTCACACTTATAGGGGTTGTACAATCTTACACACTGTAGATGGTCTAACTCTAACTCTGGAATTAATTTTTTTTACTTCGGGAATTCAAAGATACATAACTCTTGATTCATTATTTCGTCAAAATTAACACTCGTCAACTTTCGTAAACAAAAACAAAAAATCAATATTTCAACTCATCAGCATAACCACGTTTACAGTATTTTCTGTTAGAAGATAAAAAGTTTATCAGCATCTAAAATAATATATGAAAAAGACTACACCATTATGCCTATCAATAATGCAAATTTTATTGTGAACATTATTCCAGTTATGATTATAAAATCAGGAAATCAACATATCACTGGGTGGTTTGTATATGATATTTATTTGTGACTGACAGGAATGATTGTACAAAATAACATGAATGTATAAAGTAGATGTGTAACTATGTATCAAGTAATTCAAAGTAATTGAAAAAGTAATTAAACTGTAATCGCCTTATATAGACACAATTAGTGTTAAAAATGGAGTAAATTATAATTACATGCCAAATTTTAGCTGTAATCGATTGTATTACGATGACAAGTAATCGAAAAAATCTCTTCATTACAGATTACCATTGATTACTTGAAAATAGTAATCATTGCAAACGATTACGAGCTGCCCCCCCCTTTCCCCCACATTCTGATTATTTAAAGTAGACATGATACGTTTTTAAAAATGCATACTCAGTTGAGTGGGAATTTCTGATTCAATCAATGAAGAAGTTCAACTTCGGCGACAACTTTGTCAGATGGATCAAAATCTTATATACAAACCCTTATTTTCACATAAAAAATAATGGCTGGATTTCTAGAAAATGTCACATGAATAGAGGCATCCGACAGGGGTGTCCTGTCTCAGCTTTATTATTTCTATTCGTAATGGAAATTTTATCTACAAAGGTAAATAAATCAGATAATGTTCAAGGTTTTAAAATGTGTAATACGCAAAAGGAAATAAAATGCATACAGCATGCGGATGATAGTACTTTTCCAGTCAAAGATGAAGAATCTCTTAAACACGTAATTAAAATCATTGAAGATTTCGGGTCGAAATCAGGTACAAAGTTGAATCTATCAAAAACAGAATGTATTCTATTGGGAGAACTTAAACAGGACATGGAAGGGAAGACTTTCTCTACATGGTGTCAGAATTAACTCTAAAACAATAAAATGCCTCGGCATATACATCGGGCATGACAAAGCAGAAAGAAATGAGAAAAACTGTCTATGCAAATTAAGAGAATTTGAAAAAATACTTGACTCTTGGCGAAGCAGAAAATTAACTATTTTTGGAAAATGTCAGATTATAAATTCTCTATTAATCTCAAAAATATTATACACTGCTTCAATATTGAAAACCCCAGAGCAATCTTTCATCAAAGGTCTAAACAAAATAATATTCTCCTTCATTTGGGGTAACCGTGAAAGAATTAAACGCAAAACCTTAATAAGAAGCATAAACGAAGGCGGAATCGGTATCACTGACTTTGAGTCTAAAGTCAAAGCTATTAAAGCCTCATGGGTTACAAAGATTACGAAAGATAAAAGCAGTCTACTCTTTTCGTAAATGCTGTTTTGTACAAAAATAATATAGATTTTGCGTTTTTAACAAATTCAAGCGTAACAAATTACAATGATCTCATACTAAACTCCCTTCCTGAGTTTTATAAAGAGGTTGTCTTGGCTTTTAATGAATGTAAGGATAATACTCTTACAAATCTTGCAAATCAGAATATTTGGCTTAATAAAAACATTAGTTTTAAAGGTAAACCACTATTCTTTCCGAATTGGACCAAACGGGGTCTTTTTTTAAAGTAAAAGACCTTTTTAATGACAATGGTTTCAAAACTGTACATGAAATTAAAGAAAAATTAGCATCCGCTAATAATTTCCTTTGCGAATATCTAATGAAAGCCGCCTTAAAGAAACACTATTCACGCATAAACATGCAAACTATAAACTTTGTAAACATAAACGCTAATCAACAATTCTATTTTGATGGAAAATTTGAAGATATTTCTAATAAAAAATCTTGTTTTTTCTACAACATTTTAAAAAAAAAGAAATCACACAAGCCAATCATGGAAAATATCTGGTGTAGAGAATTCCAAATAGATAAGAGTCATTTCGATACTATATATGAAAATAAAGTTCGCTCATTATTTGATAAATCTGTATCAGAATTTAGTTATAAGCTACTACATAATCTGTTGACTACAAATCTATCCGTTAGTAAGTGGGATAAAAACAACAGTGGCAACTGTGATTTCTGCGATACACAAGAAAATATCAAACATTTGATTTTCGAATGTTACTTGATAAAGCCAATCTGGAGTAAAATTTCTCAACTAATAAAGATAGATATAACATGGAAAATGATTGTTATAGGCTTTATTATTTTCAACAACAAATGCACTTTTATTTTAGATAATACATTGTCATTCTTGGCGTGTAAGATTTACAAATATAAAATGAAATGTAGAATTGTTAAAGACCAGGTTACATATGAAGGAGTGTGTCGCTTTTTAAGAAACGCGCTGATGCAGTTGTATTTTACTATTAAAAAGACAAAATGTATAAATTCAGATTTTAACATTTTTGAACTGTTGTCACAAAACTTATAATAATATGTATATTAAATGTATCAATTATATATGTACTAGAGGGTGAGCTGGCCCTCTGCATGTACATACATGTGGCAGGACAATATGGACTGTGAAGGTGAACTGTAAAAGCAAGTCCTGCCGCATGATATTACTGTCAACTATTCTGTTTTGTAAAAATTACATATATTCTACTATAACCTTATACTGGTTTTATAAACATGATGTCACTGCTGCATATTTTTGAAGCAGCTAACTATCGTCTATTGAATTGTATAATCATGATGTCATTGATACCAACTATATTTATAATACCGTAAATCTGGAAATGTTTACGTCGATTTTATTTTGCGAATTCTGGTCAAAATGGTGTTGATTAATTTTTACGTTTCAAAATTTTGCAAATGACCACTGCTATGTTTACATTTTCTTATTGGTATTTTATTTTTAAGAAAAATATTTTTGCGAATGCAATGAACTCGCAAATTTGCTAAAAATTTATCTACAGCAAAAATTTCCAGATATACGGTAGTTACTTTCTACTAAAATCATACACTATATTACATAAGTTTATGCTTGATATATTTGTTTAACAAAATTATTCTTGATTTACCTATTATACATGTATAAAATTTGTTACAGATCCACGGAGCCCCTGGCACCCCAGGTGAGGTGTATGATGAGGGCCTCTGCGGAGGTGATGCCTCAAATATGAAACTATGTTTGTATTTGAAATAAAATCTTTTATTAAAAAAAAAAATGCATACACTTAGCAAAGCAATATATCATTATAATCTGTAATCTGAAATTAAAAGTCAGGGTTGAGCTTGAGACAAATCTATAGTATAAGAATACGTAATTAATTTAGTTATATTCATATGTTTATTCTATTTATCTTTAAAATTTGTTGACTACTTTAGAAATATTTAGAAATCACTTCAGATATATGATTTTCTTCATTTGTCCGTTTTTAATCTGAGCAACAAACAGACCGTCATTTGTATCTGTACACAATCCATGGGGTTTACTCAGTCCGCAGTCTAAGTAACGGAGGAACTGTCCATCCTGGTCTATGATGTGGACACAGTAATTCTCTAAATCAGCTGTGAGGATGTGACTCTGACTGTCTGATATGATTCCTAGTGGATAGAATGGTTTGTTTTTGGAGCAGGAATACGTCCAGTGTACCTGAATCTTAGTTTCCCGGCCTGATTGACCACAACTACTGCTCTAGCTCCATAGTCAGACACACAGATATCCAGGTTTCTGTTCTCTGTTATGTAACTACCAAATGAATAGAGAGGTTTACCCTTATCATCAAACTGAATGATTTGTTTCTCTGTGGAGCTAGAGAAACGGACAACCGTTGATTGTTTGTTATCATCATTGTTCAAGATAACCAGGAAATCACCAGAGAAGGTACCACAAACACCGCAAGGTTTCCAGTTCTGTAGTGTGAACATCTCCTCTATTTTCTCATTCTTCACAATGTTCACACTTCTATCCCAATAATCAGTATAAACAAGATCTTCACTTTTTGTAACTGCTATGTCGTATGGCTCGTGTCTTGACTTGGTTGTGATTGACTTGAGTAGTGATCCGTGATTGATGCTGTAGAGTTTCATGGTGTTGTCACCTCCACTTGTCCAGATTTCTTCATCACTCAGACAGGCCACATTGTAAAGCCCTCCATACTCAGTGTCTATGATGGTGACAGTCTCTGGTTCATGAAGCAGCTGTTTGACTAGAGGAGAGGATCCAACTTCTGTTCTCTTCTCTGGTAAAGGAGACAATGCAGCTTCTACATGTAACAAACCATGTGCTGTAACAGTTCTTATGCTGTAACCATGCTCATCGGCTGTTATTGTTGTCGGAATAATTTTTCCACACACATTAGAGATCTGTTTCTGTACAGAAGGGAATGAAAATGTTGCCATTGTTACGTTTAATTTAGACGGAAGTTTCCTGTATTTCTTCTGGTCTAATTGGAAGTTTAACACTTCAAAAATATCTGTAGAATCTATTAATATGTATAGAGAAATAATATCATCATTTATCTTCGTGGTGCATGTCTGTATGTTTGATAAATGTGTCTTTAGAGTTTCATTGTCTTTCTTTTTCATCTCATCCACTTCAGCTTTAAGTTTCTTGACAAGTTCGTCAATTTCTCTGTGCAAGTCCTCTCCATGTTTTGTAATGGCTGTTGAGAGTTTTTCATATTTCATGTCTATTTGACTTAGTGTATTTTGTATATCATCTGCTATGTCCTGGTAAGTTGGATAGATGGATTCCTCCAATTCATGAATTTCAATCTGGATGTCTGCCCTCTTCTTGGAAACGATGTCTTTTAGAAAGTGGACATCATGATCTTTATGTTTTTTGGAGACAATACAAGCGGAGCAAATCGGAATATCGCATTCCCTACAATGCAATTCACAACTGTTATTCGCGTGAATTTTACATCTAGGATAAAAAAGAGTTGATTTCCTGGCCTGAAATTTGATGACGTTGTGGTTCTTTGATTCATCAGAAATCATATGTTTTCCTACGCAAGCTGTACACAGGTTGACAAGACACGTATCACAGTGCATCTGTACCACACCGGTCTCACACAGGTCACATCGCATCACGTCCTGGGCACTGGTACGGGGGTCCATTGTTAGGAATTACTGCCCTGAAATCGACCAATTAAATTACAGTAAAATTGATGATAAATTATTTTATTTTTCAGAATAAATTTTTTTCACGATATAAACGTCACGTACTGTAAATCACGTTTTATTCGCGAGAACTTTATTTTCGCGTAATTACGCGAGACAATGAGCTCGCGAAAATTTAAATTAAAAGTATTCCTTACCGTTATATAGAGAAAAAACAACAATTCGTGAAAATTATGTCTCGCTAATAAAGAGTCAATGACTATATCGCGAAAAAAAGGTGTCGCAAAAATTTAGTGATCTACAGTATATGTTTCATATTAAATATATTTATTATCAGTCAATGTAAATTCTATAACAGTCTACATTTTTGTTCAACTTGAAAATTTTTAACTATAATAATTAGTTTGTAAAAAAAAAAGTGTCATAAAAAACTTATTTATGTAGAATGTCGAAGAATTCATGGTCTACGGAAGATAATGAGTACACGTTCACACGCACAAAGTCTGTGATACCGGTATACAAAAAAACCCTCTTTAAGTAATGGTGGCGACCATATATACATACACTCACGCACAAAATGGGACGGGATGGGGGGAGCGGGCTTGCGACCATTCAAGTTTTTTTTTTGTTATTTTCTATTGCTATATATAGTAATTGTGCTTTATCATTAGCTGACCTATTTTTGTATTCATATAAAGCAGAATTTGTGCAAATTCTTTTGCATGAAAAGGAGAAAACACTTGCTATGGACTTCAATTCGACATTTAGATATATCGACGACGTATTGTCAATTAACAATTGTAATTTCCTTTCCTATATATGTTTATAAGATATATCTTGCCATAATTTTGGTATACTTGAGATTAAAGAAACCTGCAACACCTGTTTCATATTTGGATATATTACTTGTAAAAGACGTTAATGGTAATCTAACAACCACGCTCTATGATAAGCGGGATGACTTTAAGTTTTCTATCGTCAACTTCCCTTACTTATGCAGCAATTACCTTCATTACCTGCATACGGAGTTGATACGTATATCTCAGTTGATTCGGTATGCACGATCATGCTCTACGTATGAACAATTTCCAAAACTAGCTAAATTATTGACAAACAATTTGATGAAACAAGAATATCAGCAGTTTCATTTAAGGTAGCTAAGTACATCCACAGTTTATTTTAGATTTCAATACAGCACCACTTTTTATAATGTTGATGTCAAATATCCAGATGGGGGTATTGATATCATAATATTTTTTTATAGAATTTTTAGTTTTTGTTTTATTTTAGTGAAATGTTTTATTTCAGGTTTATTATTCACAGAATTTCAGAACTTTCAGTGTCAAATGTGGTCGATACAATGTTCTTATCAGCAAATACAATTTATCATTTAATCAAATGCTGGGTGACCTTTTTTTCATCGTTACTGAGTATTGTTAGTCCATTTATTCATTGAACTGACGACGGATTTTTATATTTCCGATCATGACAATGAGCACTAGACGGGTGTGACCGGTCAGCAGGGGATGCTCACTCCTTCATGGCACCTCATCTCACCTCTGAGTTTCGGAGGTCCTTGTGTGCTCTGATCCTATTTTGTATTGCTTTATGGACTTTGCGATTGAATACTTTCGTTATCTCCATATCCTTCATAGTAAACTTGCATGTTGGTACAGGTTGTTAATTAGTCACTCACGTTTTGTTGCTGTAACATGTGGAAGGTCGAACATTTGTAAGTTACAGGGTTTTAAAAAACGATAACGGTTTATCAAAAAGGAAGAGAAAGTTCAAACCCCCCACTCTCCAAGAACTTTCTATTTAGGTTTATTTTTATTTGCCTGATTTGTTGCCCCTCCCCCTTTCTCAATTCGTCGCCGGCAAGTCCTCAAAATATCCTACATTGTATTTGACATTCCAAAACAAAAAGATTAATCATGCAGTTACAGCTATATAAAAAATTTCAAGTATTCCGACTGTTTAACATAAAATATTTACATTCAGTGTAATTTTCTTTATGAAATCCATCAGAAATCCATGAGTTTAAATCTCTATAACACACGTGAAACCTTGTCACTGCGCGTTAGAATACACAGTAGGAATTATATGCATTTTCAATACTTTACGAACACCGAAATGTACATTGTGTGAAACAATTTAATTTAAAAAAAATAGCCTTGTTGAAATGACGTTAAAATACAACAAATGTGCATTTAAAATTAATTTGTCACTTTTTTTCTCGCAATGTTCTTTTGCGTTATTTAACTTTTCGACGTCACAAACGTCACGAACGGCTCTTACGTCTATAAAGCACACCAGTTTTGAAGGGGGCTAAATTCACATCAAAGATTACCGAAATAAACAATTATGAAGAGGAAAAATTAAAGACTGTAAATATAAGTATTGAATTCATATTTTTGGATGTCGTCGGTCCTGTAACACACCTGGCGGTTACCAACAAATTATCATACCGCGCTAAAGCGCATTATTCAATTTGTCGGCACGGCCAAGTGTGTTATAGGACCGAAGACATCCAAAAATATGAATTCAATGCTTAACAAATAACAGTTATTGTATTTAAAAAATATATAAGATTTCTACATATAATTTAATGATTTACCTTGTTTTGGTAATGGTGGCTGTATGTAATTTGATCAGGTGAAACACGGGTATATCTTGGTTATCTACCTGGGTTTATCCTCAACTGAAAGCTAAGGGCAGTTAGATATCAGTAGACTTTGTGCTCTTATAACTGTCATACACCCTGCGAACAGTTCAGTAACTTCATACTAAAATTTATCGTACGATTTTCTAGAACGAACCAAACAATATTGCTATTGGATTTGGTCATATATGCTCTTTAACATACGATTTTGAACAATTTCGGGGTTTTCTTTGAAAGGGAACTACATGTATCAAAAATACATGTACAAGATAAAAATATTTTAATTACCAATCAATGATACATGTACAAGTTATTTTATTTACCAATCAATGATCCATGTACAAAATTCTTTATTTACCAATCAAGGTCACCGAAAGGCTTTTCAACAAACATAAATGTACAATTTAAACATATTTTTAATATAAATTGTTTTTTTAAAAGTAAAAGTAAGATTATTTCCAAAGACGGTGTTTTTTACCTGTTTTGTCAGCTGGGATCACCAAAACATGTGTATAACAATTGTGAACATGAACTTGTATCTTATTTCAACGATGGCGACAGGCAATGGACAAATTGATCAGAAAAAGCTCACTTGAGCTTATGGCTCAATGAGCTTAAAAGTAGGGGAGAACGGGAAAAAAGGAACAGAACAGTAGATTACTGAGACAGAAAAGGAAATCTATAGGCGATTTCGGTTCTAATGAAAGTAAATACCATATAAAAGAACTCTGTATTGCAAGTATTAAAGATGTTTGTCCTGTTTAAATTAACAGTGTAAATCTTCAAGTTATTATCTTGAGATACCCTACCAACCAATGATAACTCGGATTATTGATGTTGACCAGATGACGAATGGTAAAGAACCCGAGGACAGGGTAGCTTTCAGTGATGACGATCTACCAGCTGGTGTGGAGGAGGACAGCGATAATGATCTAACAGCAGGTGTGAGGCAGGGCAGTGATGATGATCTGCCAGCTGGTGTGTGGGGGAAGACAGTGATGATGACCTACAAACTGGTCTGGAGGAGGACAGTGATGACGATCTATCAGTTGGTGTGGAGGAGGACAGTAATGACGATATTATCAGCTGATGTGTGATGGAGGACAGTGATGATGATCTACCAGCTGGTGTGTGGGGGAGGACAGTAATGACGATCTATCAGCTGATGTGTGATGGAGGACAGTGATGATGATCTACCAGCTGATGTGTGGGAGGACAGTGATGACGATCTAACAGCTGGTTTGGAGGAGGATGGAGGCTGAGTTTGGAGTAATGATGATCTACCAGCTGGTGTGGAGGAGGACAGTGATAATGATCTTACAGCAGGTATGTGAAGAAGGACAGTGATGATGATCTACCAGCTGGTGTAGGGGAGGACAGTGATGATGATCTACCAGCTGATGTGGGAAGGACAGTGATGACAATCCCCGCTGGTGTGAGGGAAGACAGTGATGATGATATACCAGCTGATGTGTGGAAAAGACAGTGATGATGATACCAGCTGATGTGGGGGAGGACAGTGCTGACAATCTACCAGCTGATATGGGGAAGGACAGTGATGATGATCTACCAGCTGGTGTGATGGAAGACAGTGATGATGATCTACCAGCTGATGTGGGTGAGGACAGTGATGATGATCTACCAGCTGGTGTGGGGGAGGACAGTGATGACAATCTACCAGCTGTGTGTTGGAGGACAGTGATGACAATCTACCAGCTTGTGTGGGGGAAGACAGTGATGATGATCTACCAGCTGGTGTGAGGGAGGACAGTGATGATGATCTACCAGCTGATGTGGGGGAGGACAGTGATGACGATCTACCAGCTGGTTTGGAGGAGGATGGAGGCTGGTTTGGAGTGATGATGATCTAGTAGATGGTGTGGGGGAGGACAGTGATGATGATCTACAAGCTGGTGTGTGTAAGGACAGTGAGTTTTTAAGGACTAGTTAACGGCGAGAAATATTCGCGATGACGAGGCTCTTGCAAACCTCGCGAAATATCTTTCGCACGCAAATAAAAGTTAGTTTACATTAAATGTTTTTTCAGGTTTTATATATTGTTGTAAAGAAGGAAGGGGTTAGTAACAGGAACAAAGTGTTATTTTGAATTTACAATGTGACAAAAAAAAAGAATTAATTTTTAAACTGACTTGTCAAAACTTTTTTAAATGTTCGAAGACAATCAAAAACTAATGAGCAGATCAATACCGGCTAGCTTTGAACAATAACCAGCCTCAAATTTTCTGCAAAAGTTTACATTAAAAGTATACATAGGCTTAAATTTTTACCAGTGTACATGTGTAATGTAATTTTACCATAGGGTGATCCGGAACTTCTAATGATGGATGAAGAAACTGACAACAGAAAACATTTCAATCTGAAGTCAATCATGAAAGACTCCAACAAAAAGAAGAAATTATCTGGGAATCAAAAACCAGAGGGAAATTTTCAGGTATATCCATGTATATTACTATATATTTTTAATACCAGTATTTTTCAGTTTTCTAAATATGTTTTGCGTAAAATCCTGCATGGATATTCTTTACTTCATACATTTTTTTTAAAGATAAAGTTAAGAATAATAAATATATTTGAGAGAAATATTTTAGGGGTAATTACAGTAAAATCACTTATTTTAGTTTCGTGGGGTCATTTTTTTATGGTTTAAGGAAAAGTGTAATTTTAAGTAGATTTGAATTTAATGTAAAAGAAGTGTTATGTTGTTTTGATTAAAAAATTAATCAAATATGGAGGCAATGGATTAATGGGTTTCCTCAAATCATGGAAACAATTAAAATAAAACCCGAACAGAAAAATGATTTGAAAGTTATTAATTTCAAATAATTTTTTATAAATCAATAATCAATTCTAAATAATTTTCAGAGGTAATTTATCAATTTCAGATAAATGTGAAGAACGATCGAGTTACCGCCATTTTTGATTCCCACCTCTACAACATTGATCCATCGGCGCCAGAATTTAAAAAGATGAAATCAATGGATTCCATCACTGAAGAAACAAGAGGCCCAAGGGGCCACAGCGCTCACCTGAGCACATCAGCTAGGAAAACGCACATATCAGATCAGAACTGAAAGTTTACTAATGGGGGAGGGGAATGGGGGGGGGTATGAATTTTAACCCCCAAGGGGATCATGATTTTGAACAAACTAGAATCTACATCACCCCTACGATGATTCCAAATAAATGTTACTAATCATGGTTTTGAAGTACTTGAAAGGAAGATTTCAAAAGGTCTCCTTATATATTCCTATTTAAAACTTTTAACGGCCATTATGGCCCTACCCTAGCCCCGGAGTCATGATTCGAACAAACTTGAATCTAAACTACCTGAGGATGATTCCACATGAGTTTCACCTTTCCTGGCCTAGGGGTTCTTGTGAAGAAATTT
>NW_026921517.1:0-18983 GCF_032062105.1 Saccostrea cuccullata | reverse complement strand
TTGGATCTGTAGCTCTCTGCTTTATCTTTCTGAATTTTCTCAAGCAGAGAGCTACAGTTCTGACGCTAATTGTGCGGCAAATAAATTTCAGTATCCAGGAATTTTCCACTATACTCCATGTAGGGCCTAATTTAGGCCTTGTTCCCAATTGTAACTAGAGGCCCAGGTGCCACATTGCTCACCTGAGCACATCATCTAGGAAAGATGCACAAATGATTAGATCAGAATTGAAAAGTTTTCTAAAGGGGATGGGATGGGGGGGACAATTCTAATAGTACTTGGGAATGCCCCCACATCATTTCTCCATATAACTGCTTGAAAAAGTTCTTGATTAAAAGATTTTTATAGATTTTTTAAACATTTTGTTTGTATATTACTTTGTAATAATTTGAATTTGACTCCCCATCATTTCCCTCCCTACCCCAAAGCTAAAGGGGATGGGATGGGGGGGGGTAATTCTAATAGTACTTGGGAATGCCCCCACATCATTTGTACATATAACTGCTTGAAAAAGTTCTTGATTAAAAGATTTTTATAGATTTTTTAAACATTTTGTTTGTATATTACTTTGTAATATCTTGAAATTGACTCCCCATCATTTCCCTCCCTACCTCAAAGCATACTCATGATTTGAACATATTTAAATTTTCAATACATGAGGATGCTTAGATGTCAATATGACTTAAAATAGCTTTTCTATTATTGAGATTTTTCCCTTTATTTTCCTATGTAAATCTTTGATCCACCATTGAGACCCTTCCTTACCCTTGGAGGTTGTGATTTGAATAAATTTAACACTACCTAAGGATGCTTCCATATAAATATCACTCATCATGCTTTGCTATTCTTTAGAAAAAAGATTTTTAAAATATATTTTAATGTAAAACTTGGATCCCCCATTGTGGTCCCTCTCTATCCCTGGGGATTATGATTTGAACAAACTAGAATCAACAGTATCTGAGGATGCTTTCATATCAATATCATTTATCATGGCTTTGCAGTACTTGAGAAGAAAATCAATTTTAAAGATTTCCCTACACATTCCTAAGTTAAACCTTGATTTGCCATTGTGGACCCAATCTACCCCGTGGGTCATGATATCAACATATCTGAATGTACACTATCTGAGGGTGATAACAAGAGTTTCATCTTCCTGTCCCAATGGTTCTTGAGAAGAAGATTTTAAAAGATTTTTCCTAAATATTCCTATGTAAAAACTCTGAACGGCCATTGTGGCCCAATCATACCCCCGGGGTCATGATTTGAACAAATTTGAATGTACACTATCCTAAGATGATTCAACATGAGTTTGACTGTTTCATCTTTCCTAGCCCAGTGGTTCTTGAGAAGAAGATTTTCAAAAAATGCCATTGATTTTTCACCAATTCAAAATTATCTCTCCTTGGAAGAGGGCATGGTCCTTCATTTGAACAAACTTGAATGCCCTTTACCAAAGGATACTTTGTAGCAAGTTCAGTTGAAACTGGTCCAGTGGTACATGAGAAGAAGATTAAAATATGATTGATTGATTGTATACTGTTTAACATCCCTCTCCAGAATATTTCACTAATATGGAGACATCACCATTGCCGGCTAAGGGCTGCAAATTTAGGCCTATGCTCAGCACTTACGGCCTTTGAGCAGGAAGGGATCTTTGTCACCTGCTGTCACACGGGGCCTTGGTTTATACAGTCTCATCCAAAGGACCGCCCCATTTAGTCGCCTTTTACAACTGAGGACCTATTTTAACCCGGATCCCCACGGGGCAAGATGAAAATATGAAAAGTTTATGAAGACAACATCGACACCAAAGACGACGACAGACGACGGATAAATTTTGATCAGAAAAGATCACTTGAGCCTTCGTCTTAGGTGAGTTAAAAAGCCCTCCTTTTTGCAAAGTGATATATTTGTGTTTTACAGTCATTGTTGAGAAATAATAGAAATATTAAAATTTGGAGACAGTGTTCTAGTGTTGTGCTGATTTGTATCATTGTACTTACAACAGCTGGCCACACAGGGCATCCCTTCCACTTGACCAATACAATGTCCCTCTTCTCAATTGTCACTGAAATACAAATAATCAAAATTAAATTGCTTGTAATGATAATTGTAATTTCATTTGTAATATGAAATTAACAACATTATAACTGAGAAGTCAAAATACTTTTAATGGAATTGAATGTGTTCTTTACGTGTAATTTGCATCACAAGTACAAGATGCTTCTAGTTTTTAGTAGTGCAGAATGTGAACTTAACACATCGCTATGACATCATGCCTTTTTTCTTGCAGTCTATAAATAAATATTATTATAACAGTAACTTGATCCGAAGGGTCGTATCACGTCGAGTTGACAGGCGCGGATCATCAGATCTAACGAGACGCGAAGCGTCGAGTTGATCTGATGATCCGCGCCCATCAACGAGACGTGATACGGCTCTTCGGATCAAGTTACTGTTATAATGATAAATTTATTATATACCCCCTCATAACTAGCAAAATATAGCAAAAGAAAACTTTAGAGATCAATTGTATAACATTTATACATAAAGCAATGCATAATAACAAGGGACTTTTTAACGCGCAAGAAAAAAAACGTGACGGTCATATTTCTGCGTACTACGTCCTCAGTTTCAGAGAGTGGTGATATATGGGGGTGATTCCACAAATTTGAGACAATTTTCATAAGTGAAGAAGTTAATATTGCTCTTTCTTCTTTCTCTGTCCAACATGGTTCAATGAGCTTTGTAATACATATGCTCTTTAATTTCAACGATAGTCACGAGTCAAAGTAAACAGATTTTATTAAATTTAAGAAGTAAAATCAATTTTTTTATGCTTTGGTCATGACCGTAACGATATAAAAACATGCAGTTTCTATTTTTCTATATATTGAAAAGAAATATTTTTTTTAACCAATGAAATGAAAATGAAAATAAAATTAATACTCTGTAATATAATAGAAGTTGTAGAATTTTGGAATACGTTTCTATTCTGTGGAGGGCCAAATAAATCTCCAGATGTAAAAATATGCTATTTGTGTAATTACAAAATCAATTTTTGTTGTTGTAAAAAACAAATATTAATACGTTTTAGGAAGTAACAGGCATAAAATGAAGTAAATTATATCACTAAGGCTTATTTTTTACTAATAATTAATAGCATGTAATTTTATTTGCACGAAAGACTGGTGCTGTGGTCATGACTAAAATTTTCGGTCATGACATCAAATTTTTGGTCATGACATTGCTTTATTGTACATATAAAAATGTCAATGAATAATTCTAAAATAAAAACACCAAAACACCAATAAAAATAAAAATAAAAAACAATGTAAAATCAAATAAATTAAACGGTCTAATTATGCATGATTTTTGTCTGTCAAGTCCAACTCTTTACGAAACACTAAAAAAATCAATTGTTTTATGCTTTATTAAATAAAAAATCAATTATAATGTTGATAGTTTAAAAATATTTAATGATATATGTTGTTGTTTTAGCAAAATTAATAAATGATAAAAAGTTTGAGTTGAAAATAGTAACTATTGTCATGACCACAACATATTAAGTTGCGGTAAATGACAGTTTTGGTCATGACATAAATTGAGTTATTACCTGATCAGCTCACCATACGTACTAGGCCTATATGGATGGTACAATGATGTACACAACATTGCAGAAACATTAAATAAAGCCGTTTGGAACAAGTTTACTATGTGAAATATTTGTATTATCGTGTTTCAGAACATTCGGTCATGATCAACCATAAAGGAACTAATAAAAAAAGATACTTACAACGGGATTTTTCTTCTAAACCTTTTGACCTACACTGTTCCTTTCCTGCCATCAAAACTTTTAGTAGTTTATAAGCCTTCTTTTATGGAGAGTAATAATTCAAAGGGCAGTAACTCTATTTTAAAAAGCAGATTGCACAATCGTTTCGGTCATGACGTAATATTAAGTGACACAAAAATATACAACAAAATTTTGGTAGTATGATCAAAAAACCTACTGAATAAAAAAAGAAACATACTCAGGAGAAATGTATTAGAGTAAATAAGACAAATAAAACTGAAAAACAAAAACTAGATGCGTCAAAAAACCCACAGAAAGTGGAAAGTCTATCATAGGGACACTGATATACGTCATTGATACATGATACAGTGACATTATTTTTCATTATTAGAATCAAACTTTAACATTTTTGCACATCAATACAAAAAAGAATATCTTTTTATTTAATATTTAGAACAAAATCAGGGAAATTTTGTTATATTTCACAGGAATATTAGAGTGTTTTTCATGAGTGACACAATTTGTCTCAAATTTGTGGAATCACCCATGGATTCAGAAAACAACATGTTGGTGATCCGGAAAATCAGATCACGACGTCACGTGATAGCGTAAATTCAACAGTAAAATTGGGTGATACACATTAGGTATATAACAAGAAAACATTGATGTAACCATCAATTGTCGCCCGGGAAATAAATAAAATAAACATTGAAAATGAGTCTTGATCATCAAACCGCTTCGATATGAGTGAAAAGGCATGCGTCTAATTGATGGAGACGATAGTCGAACTTAAAGTCGGATAAAAATTATTAAAAAACGATACCATTTTAAACTTGATCAATTCCTCAAGTAAATGTTGGCTGTATAAAGTATAAATTCAAGTTAGACACACGCATCACCTATATTTAAAATGTATTATTTTTCAATTTTATAATATAAAACAAGAACTGTGCAGAGTACGTTTTTATCCGAGAAGTAAAATTCGATGTTCTAAAAAAAGGGATCTGTCGTTTTTTCGATAGAAAATGATAAGCAACTATATATATTAAATATGAAAAACGTATATATTTTTACAGATTCACTTTATAGAAGTAATTATATTATGTATCTCGTAATTTATAAACGGAAAGAACATTCTGATTAAAAGTCTTTTCAATGTTTAGAAAACATTTAATTCTAAATAACTACTCCCACCCCAATCTCCATACACCAACACTTAAACTTATATGTATAGAGCAGCCCGGTCCTCCGGGCTGCAATAAAAAAAAACTTACCTGTAGCTGTCCAATGATAATAATTATGAGACTGATAATGTATTATCGGATGGCAATTATAATAAAATTAAGGGGGATGTACAAGCCATATTGGATCTAGTCTGGTGTAAACTAAGGAATACCAAGAATGCGCTTAATACACTACTAAACTAGCCCAAAGCTACTCAAAGTGCTAATGCACTAATTACCTACTGTTAGAGACCAAAATAAGTAAACAATTAAGTTTATTTTGTCTTTATTAGAACAAAATTAATAATGTTAGAACTGCGCAGCTACAGCATTCATGAGATGAAAAATGCATTGAAAATGGAGTTAGTTTGATTCATTGATAATATGGCTACAACCATTTGTTTCGTTTTTTTCTTGTCATTATCCATAATTCTTGATAATTTGATTTTTCATATGGGTGTCTTCCTGAGGACATGTGTTTATTTTGGTCCGCCATTCCTCTGTCACACAGAGTTCGAATAACAATGATTTTAGAATAAATGCGACCATAATAACACCAAGACAAGAAATTACTTTAGTAATAATCACTAGGTTATATTACTTACTACTTTTATTTGTTGCATCGCATCGTCTGATTAATGAAAAAAACGCAATTTTAACCTCACTCCAGCAAATCGGGAAAAACTGTTCTATTTACAACTCGAAATTCCTCATTAATATTATTCCACTAAGCACATGGTTGGCATGTGCATATATCTGCTGTGGATAAATCCGTTTATTACCATGATTATATTTAATTTTTAAGGAACAAGTCTTGATAATTTGTTGGTTTCTTTAAAACTCAAGAAAAGAGGATAAAAATGTCCTAAACATATGTGTTTACGGTGGGCCTTTTTTCTGTGGCGATAGAAGTTATTTTCAAATGGGGCACTGCAAGGAGGATGCTTAGCATTTAATTTGAAAATGTTTAACAATATGCAGTGCATGAAAATTAAATTGTAATTACATGTCTTACATTTGAAAAGTTGGTACATATGTCTATTTTGTTTAGAAGTTAGATAAAAAAATAGGCAGTTATAGGATATCCTTCAGGCACCTCACATAAATAGCTAGAATGTTTGCAATGACCCACACATTGTATGGTGTAATGTTTGGACACAAAAACGCATCATGTCTTATTATTTTGACAACGTTGTAAGCTCTCGCTCATTGAACATACGAAGCTTGATAAAATATAATGAGTTGTTTCTATGAAATTTAGAAGCGAGCACAATGTTTGCAAAGAAAGGTCCATTGCATATATGCTATGTCTATCATCGCAAAAAATTTGAATGCTAACCCCCCCTCCCCCCAAAATCCTATGTTTGTTTTTCGAAATAGTGTCAAAGATTAAAAAAAAACTGCGTTACTAAGTATGTGATGGAACATGTACTAGCTTTATAATACCACTTGTTATAAAAAATATTTGGTTTCCTTCTCTCCTGATCTACAGCCTAGAAATGGCCCGACTCATTTTTTTAACATTCCATTACACAATATTTTTTTTCTTTTTCTTCCGTCAACAATTCTGCTTAAATTTTAAGGATTTTTTTTCTCACCTATAAATACGGACCCAATAATTTTTCCCTGAGTTGGGAGAACCACCAAACATCATTTTAAAGAACGCAGTTATGATAAGGCTGTCCGAAGGCTTAAAATGTCTTAAAACTATACATTTGATTTTGAGCTTGATTTTAATTTCAATATGTGATCCTTGTTTGAAATTGCAATCAACTTGAGATAACAGATTAATCAGGTATTATAATAAAGCATTTCTGTGATGTCAGATGACTGTGTTGATCACGTGATGGACATTTTTGATATTCTTAAATGTTGCACAAAAATCGCCTCGGCACAAGTGCAAAACGAAAATATTGTGCAAAGTTTGTTACATTGATCAATTAATCGTTATTCCTGGTACATAAAAAGTGCTGGGGGCAGGTTTCATTTTTACCTCTTAAGAAAATATTTTACGATGAATTAAATTACCAATGTAAAGAGGGGTATTTTCCACACTTTTTCGCGATTTATACAAAAACGGATAAACTACATACGATCCCCCAGCAAAATTCAGTTAGAAGACATACTTCTCTTGTAGATTCACGCAGAATATCTTCAATTTATCCTTGTCTTTCACTTCTGCCAGTCCAATATAAACACGATTCATAAACTCTAACTCTGTCTACGGAAATGTAAGGGGGGCGTTTGAAACATAATCATTTATTATTGCTTGAATATATGCATATTGGACAAGCAAAAGGAATAGAGACATTTAAATATCAAATGTAAAACATTATAATAGCACACACAAGCTGAAAAAAACAACCATTACTCTTAAATTAAACACAAATCCCCATAATAAATCTACATGCCGTGTAATAATTATGACACTTTCCCCGTCATGTCAGCTCAAGTATGCAGTGACCTGACGTCATATTCTATTATGACATCATATCTAGGTAGTTCAGAGAAGTAACTACAGTTTGAACAGTTTGATATTTTACGGGCAGCCTTATCCTAGCTGCGAAGTTTATAGGTTGATTTTTTCTCTTTACGTTGTACAATTGTAATTTTAAAAATATGGGCAAATAGAAAAAAAAATTATTCATTAAATCTCCTAACCCACTCTGAATGATTTCATGCCTTTTCAACTGTTGCTCCTCTGTAATGAAAATTATAAATGCATGTTTATTTGACACAGTATACGATGGGTGATCAAAAAGTAAACAATATCTTAGGTATTTGACATTTATATTATTGTTGAAATATTCAAGTATTTTTCAAAGTGTAAAATTTTAATTGAAGTCTTTGATAGCATATTGCTTTATTAAAAACACATCTCTTTTCAAACTTGCTTTCATCGGGCTACATAACAAGTATCATATTTAACCATCTGCTTTCCTTCACTTAAACGATATCCATTCATTGATTGAAATTATAGGAAGCCATTAAATAAACTGCTTCACATGAACAAATTCTAATACGCTACTTCAAAGGCATTTCTGAGATATACATGTGCCACGAGTTCCACTGAGACAACCATTTTTCATCAAAAGTACCTGACTAATGACGTCATTTTCAGATTGTGACATCACAAACTAAGATCAAAACTTCAGCATATGCTATTGATAGAAATTGTGTTTGGCTATCTAATCTGAAGTATGGTTTTGTAGATATACAGAGATATTTCGCAAAATTTTTGATAACGCTTCGTACTAGTAGGTACTAAAACAAGGTCATTCGTATCAATTTTATGTGTCTAATTTCTTTGTGTTTTATTGTAGATAATTAAATTTTAATAGATAATATAATTTATCTGTGGCAAACTTACAAACTCTTAATTTTTAACTTTGATGGTGCTCATTTTTCCTTACCTGGAATCAAAGAGTTTTGATTTTTTTTATATCAATACGTAAACTATATAACAACTGTTCGATAATAATACTAAATAAATTACTTCAAGCCACACTATAACACCTTTCCTCTTTTAAAAGTGTTCATATTATTTGAAATATTTTGCAACTGTAATTCTCTTCTACATTTAAAGATTGTTATGCCCCTCCATATTAAGAAGAGGTTTGGAAAACAAGATTCTGTGCTAAAAATAGACCACGTGCTGCTATCCATGAACTATTTTCATGGTTCTTTACACTCTTATTGAAGACAATGGTACCTTGTTTTGAACTTGAAATTATCATTTAAAAGTGCAAAATTTAGACGTTTTCTTAACAAATGGTTGTAGAGAGAACATTAATGCACAGTTTGCATATTTTTTTGGATTTTTTAAGGCTCTGCTGAATTCTGTAGCTGCGCAGTTCTAAGGAGCATTTCTGCAAAAGTATAGATTATATATGCACAACATGCATTCGGTTATGCATATTTATTGTATCTTTATCAGAAAGACTTAAAATTTGATCAAAATATAATGTATTTTAACCATTTGAAGAAATGTTTACATTTTGCTCTCACTGCACTAAAAGTGGCCGTACATCCCCTTAAACGGTATTTAAAACTAGATGTACTGTGAGCAATAAGCTCACTAAATGATACCCCCTGTCTCCCTTTTGATTATAATGGCAAAGTCCATGTTTTGCTGTGGTCGGGAAACCCAAAATATTTGTCGGATCAAAAAAATAAAATAGGAGGTGCACAATGGCAATATGTAATAAAGATTCTGTGAAAGTTTCATTAAAAAATGAGTGCACTTAAATACGTCATTTGGAACCTTTTCGGCTACCCATTTTAAGGTTTATTGATACTCTGATAAGAGAGATAACTCTACTGATAAGAAAGATAACTTTCTGAAGACATTTTGTCATGAAATTCAGTAATTTGTCTTGTCAGAGTTAACAAATCTCTATCATATGGACCATGTTATTGTTAACTCAAGCAAACCTAACCCATCGTTCAGAGGTTGATTTGTAGTTCTATTGCTAGTATATTCAAAAATTATTTTGAATAGTTTACCTAAAACATTTACACTCAGTTCGTTTAAACGGTGTAAATTGATTAAAAATCTATTTCTAAATGTGAAAGTCTTTTAATTGTACAGAAATAAAAGCCGCAGAATTGTTTTTAAACATTTAATTAATATTTTATTTCATTAAAAAAGAATACCAGGGCGATAATGGAACGATAACTCTTGCTTATGAATGCATTTTATTTTACATGCACAGAAAACAATTTGATATTCTGATTTAAGGTAGGTCGCGGGTTTGCTTTCGTCATCAATTTTGGTACACAATTTCGACGATTCGAGCGGCTGTTTTGTGCACATTTGATTATGACGTTATTTACGTCACAAAGGCAACGTCGCGTTGTTTCCCGCTTAATTCTCTGCAAATGACTTTAAGTCTGTACGAATCAAGTAGATTAATACAAAGTGCATGCCATTGTACGTAAACCTCGTACATGCTTTAAAATTAAATTAAATTTCAGTCTGAACTTTCATGTGATTACTAGTATATGTAATGCCCTAGGAAAAATTAAATACAATACTGAATGAAAGGAATAATTTATAATGTAAGTACTAGTATTACTAAACTGCTAAAAGTCAATCAGAATAAGTCAGCGTGAAAGTTATGATTGCAGAAAGAGTTATCATAAATAAAATTGTTTAGAGGAAAACTTGAGGGGTTGTATAAATTGCGCACGTTATTTGCAATTCGGGGAAACATGCGTGTAGCATCATGACTGCTAATCAAAGCTGCGGCGAAAATATACGTATAATTTTCAGGATGGAATCAATCTTCAACACTAAAAACGCATTAAATTTAATACATGCATTTTCCTCTTTTTTTTCTTATCATCATCATCATTATTATTAAGTATTATTTGGTTATTTATTCGCCTTGTTTTACTGGCTAATAAATTGTGAAATGCTTTCAAAATCCAAATTTATACAAACACCTGAACGGTAAGACCTATATGACACTGTAAACAATTTACGAGTATTTTTTACTATTATTAAAAGTTTTAAACAAAAGCTCTAGTCTAAGTGTAAAAGCTCAATTCAAGTATATGTATTTTACATTTTGTGCATGGAAATTTGATTTAGAGAATTCGAAATTAACAAATGTTAAAGAGTAAGGCCCACATACTAGCTTGCGTCTAATATATATATAGAAAGGAAATTGCCCCCCACCCCCCCGGCTAATTTCCCCAGTATCTGGAAGTTTTTTCTTTACCGTTTTTTAATAAAGTGATCAAATTTATGCGTTATGCCTGAAATCCTTTCCACCATGAATTTCCTAAAAATACAGGAACATATATTTTATCACTCGCGGTGTTGTCGATGCATGTTAATTCTCATGCACGAGGAATGTTTATACCCTTCATTCCGACTCTGTGATTAGAATATGAATTTCACAATACTAGTGAAAATAAGTTGCTGGTCATCCTAATTTATTTTCGCAATAAGTTAAATGAGGAATAAAATTAAATTTTGCGTTTATCAAAATATTTATATTCGTACGGTAAACGTTACAACGTTCAACAAATGACGTCGTAGACATAAATAACGTCATAAACGCAACATTTCAGCAATATAAAAGGGAACTTTGAATTTTTTTAGCGAAAATTCTAGCGAGAAGACATATTGATTTTTTTATATCAATAGTTTTGATTTTACCTCATCTTCACATTTTGAAATTCCTGACTAATTCGTCTACGTCTTTAAAAAAGTTATCCAACCTTTTTAAAAGAAACTATTTTCACAAAATTGGCTTAAAAACGTCATTTTTCCATATATTTCAATAGTAAAGCGTAAAAAATGTACTAATGACAATACCGCGTTTATAGTAATATAGCATTACAACTACTTAGGCAAATTTTATAAAAATTGCAGATAATACGCAGTAAATTCTCAGGAACATTATATCAAATTTTCAGGATATGTTTTCTCGTTAGAATTTTTATGCAGTAAACCCGCGACCTACCTTAAAAAGCATCGCTTCAGTATGTTTTCTAAAGGGAATTAGATAGGTATGAGAGTAAATATTATTTTTATATATACCTCATATTTCTAATTTAATTGTGAGATTAAAAATAATTGATCTTTCTAATGACCATATCATATTTTCTTCAAATCATGATTTGACATATCATTTATTTCTGAAAAAGTAAGCAACACTTCATACTTCAAACTATTTTTTATTTGAATTGAATGTTATAGTTGTTGCTGAAAATCAATGTTTGGAATTAAAAAAAAAAAGGTCGTGAAATGTGGAGCAGAGGGATACTGTCCCTTAAGCTTAACATTACAATATATAGCAAAATTAATCTATGATAAATGTGCTAGCATATGCTATTGATATTTATTTCTAGAATTTTTTGTCAAACATGTTTCTATAATTACAGAAAATGTAATTGAAAAGAACATGTAAAAGCCTTAAATTCCGGAAATTTGAACGGGACCACTTTCGAATCTAAGGTATCCGCAAATAGGCGGAGACATTCAAACCGCATGGTTGTGGAATGTAAACATTAGCACATATGATATTTCGCATTGCGAATTGAAATGGAAATGAGAAAGAGATCGTGTTGATTTCATGGTGCACAATTATAAAATGATTCTACTGTTAAGGGATGGGGTAAATGTCTCGCTGTGCAGACCATAATACAGAGGCGACATAAGCCTAAACATGTACTTACTAATGACACTGTCAATGCCAGAATTCTTTCAAAACACCCCCAATGAAAAGCAAAAAGATAATTAAGAGACATATTATCTTCAAACCCTATTAAAATTTGCGCAAAAATCTCCCATAGTTTTAAGTTGGAAGTACGATAGATAATGTCACAACAGAGACTTAAAGTAATATACGCTACAAGTTTGGCTTTCCAGAAAGCCTTAAATGTCATCTCTTTGGCTCCATCTGTGTCAAAGAATAAAAAAAGCATTCACGAATTATCTGAAAAAAATCCCCCCAATTTGCCAACCCTGAATTTACGACTGTTTTAGGACTGAATATTTTTTAATTTTAGCTTCATTTCAATAAAATAGAAAAGGTGATTTGATTACTTTTTTGCTATTAATACAATTGAAAATTGTATAAAAAATGATTGCAAGTTCTTTTATTATACCGGGGTATATGATTAAAAAGAAAACTGTTAACATTCAAGAAAATACTCGATCATAATCTTTGTGAGTTTTCTTCCAATGCTCGTAGTTTTTCAAATATATTCTTGTCTCTTCTTATCCCCATACCTGTATTTTTTTTTGTGGAAAAATGGCGATAAATTATATAATGACAACCATAAAAAAGTTTTTCGACATCAATTCATAGCAGTTTAAAGTACTAAATGTAAATATATTAACTTTGATGTTGTTTTTCTGTTAATTCTTGGATCCACGCCTCCGCAGACCATTTGTGATTCAACGCGCTGACCTAGTTAGATATTCCATCTGGTGCAGACCATAGATCATTTACGCAGTAGCCTGCATGTAAATATGTAGATGATTAAATAAGTACATATATTTTGAACACCATGCAAACAACCAGCAGGCGATATTGTGTGTCTGGCCCTCTGTGATTCCTGTGCAGCCTTTTTTCTTTTTCAATGTTTGGATCGCTCATTGTTTACCGCTCTATATTTAGAAAATCGCATCATCATCAAAGTGACCACTTGGTGCTCCTCGGATAGTTCTTACCCCGAACGAGCGTAATCATCCAAGGGTTACCGATTTTTAATGGCTGCTTACACTGGGACCTCACATCCGGAAATCAAACTTAATTTGTCATCTCTCGTGAGAGATGACAATAACGTGCGCCATTTTAAAATACGGCTGGAAATTTATATATTTTGTTTATTAATAAAAGTTGAGAAAATGCTGTAAATTATACCATTGAAATAAAATTCGTTATAAAGTTATCAAATTATAATCATTTATTATCCTGCAAGGAGAATAATGTCTATTTTTAAGTAAATCCACCACGTGACGCCGTCGCTATTTTTAGATTGATAAACAAACACGGCATCAAGAAAACGAGGTAATCTCTTTGAGATACAACTCACTTTTGACATGGATGGCATGTTACTATTTATATAACTTATCTTTAAATGTAATCAGTATCAACCATCTATACTCTGTTATGACTCATATTAACCTTTTATTAATAATCGTCGTCAAAATGCAAGGTGCATCGTTGTCTATAATTTCCCGTGGACATACGTGTCTATATTTAGACCTACTGTTTACGCACTTCCTTTATCAATATTCAAGAAAAGACTGAATTCTTGATTGCAGATATTGCTTTATTGTTCTGTTATTACAACAAGTTTTATAGTTAAATTTTGTGAAAATATTATTTTTTCATTACACTTTATGTGTTCAAATCATTTAATCATTTTGTTTCACATACAAATCGGCATCCATACGGCGTATATTACTTTAAACACAATGAAATTTTCAATGAAAGCGTTAGCGTATCGAACAGCAGAAGGTCACGTGAGAAAGGAGATTATAATATCAATCGTTGTTGCTCATTGACCGGTTGATTTAGTAGCTATTTCGACCCTAGTTTGGGGACATTTTTTTGAAAATTAGATATGAGCCGCAACTTGGCCAACATTGTCCTTTGGATATGTATAAGTTTGAGTTAAAATACATATTCTGTGCAAATAAGAAAAATGGCCAAGTTGCGGCTCGATGTAAACAAAGTCGTTGAAAACTGGTATGCATATGAATAACAATAGAAATGAGACAAAACTGTAAGACCCCCGTCTCAAAAGCTAGTGTCGTTCGGCATTATTTAATACTTTTATGTAATATAATATACCAAAACCTGCTCTAAAGACATTGTTTAATACCTATAAAACATAAATTTAACATGTTTAATGAATTTTGTAATTTTATTTTGCGCAAAACATCGGGATCCAACTCTCATAGCTTAAGTGCACTCATTCTTTCACTCAGTGGTTTAAGAGGAGTCGTGGATAAGAGATTGGTACCCCAAAGAGTAATAGACGGACGCATCTGACACATATTTTGGGTTTCCCAAAGCAAAACATGGATGCTGCTCTTATATTCATTCATATGGGAGGCAGGGAGATTGAATACTGTTCGTTATTTCCATATCCTTCTTTTAACCACCGAACATGTATCTCTGCTGGTGGACAATTTGTCCCCGAGGATACTTGTCGTTCGGTACTTATTCATGCATGAGTACAAATAATAACGAAATGATACTGGCTGGCGCGTCGCCCAGTATAAAAAGGCGTCACTCCTTTGAGTCTATAAGGGACACAGACTCAAGGAGTTCATTTGGTGCCCCTCGGATTATCCTCAGGGATATTAAACATATGTCATATGTGCAGTCTTCAGATTCCCAGTTTTGGTTAAAACCAATACATCATATACCAAATTGAAAGAGTGTAAAGTTTCTATTACAAATATATTGGATGATTCCTTTTGCGATCCAATGTCTTCGGTTTCAAAATGTTCTGTGCGAAACTGTAAAACCTGTGACATTTTGATAACTGACACTTCTTTCACCAGTAATCTTACTGGACAGAGCTTCTATACCAAAACTTGGGAAAATCTGAACTGCAAATCTTCTAATGTTGTCTATGGAATAGAATGTAATCTGTGTGGACTTATTTATGTCGGTGAAACCAAGGGATCGCTTAACAAAAGAATATCAGGTCATCGATTTCAAATAAATCATGGTGGTCAGCAGCTTTTATATAAACATTTTAATTCACCTGATCATTCTATTTTATCAATGAAAGTTAGAATTCTGGAAAAGATTTATCACCACACAAATAGTCCATCTTTGAGTACACCTTTCCGTAGACAACGTGAAGAAGTTTGGATTAGGAAACTAGGGACAGCCTTTCCCTATGGATGTAATGACAATGTCGATAGTGTTGGAAATCTTACAAGCCCGCAGTGTAATAATGTAAATGTGATGGGACTTTTTAACAATACTCAGAGACGTAAGCGTAGTCATGGACATCGTTCGTACAATAAACCTGCAATACACGATGTCTCTTTTGATTCATTACTACCTTATGTAAATCAACAGTTAGGTCTACATCATATTCGAACCAAACTTTACTTTGTCCCTTTGAAACTTTTAAATAGTCTTCTTGAAAAGACCAAGGAACATCCAAATTTAGATTCCTCGACACCTGAATATAGGCTCGGTTCTGTGATTATGGATATTGCACATCATAGGCTTTTTAAACCCGCACGTTTCACGGAAGAAAATGCAGCTAAAACAATCCGTCTTTTCCTTAAACTTCAATATGCCAATAAAGGAATTGACGCGGTAAATATTAGTAATATTCTTAATCACAAAAGGGTCCAGTCTTGTATTCCACCATATTTCAAGTTAAAGACTACGCCTTGTATTTCCTACAAATATACATCGACCATTACTTCCAAACTTTTCAATTACAAAAATACTTTACATGGCCTGGATATCGACTATCTGAAAAATAATCCCCTTTCGTGTTCATGTTTTTCTTCGCCCTATAACTATAGTCCTGCTGGACACGTTATTACAGGTGACGTAAATATAGTTCGTAATGAGGACCTTAGATCACTTATTTTAAAAGGTCCTAAATATAGGGAACCCCGATCCTTCAACTGGCGTCGGAATTTCATAAATATTATGGATTCTGTTGAAAATTACGCCAGACGATGGACTAGATATGAAAAAGAAGACATTGATACCTGGTCAGAATGGATTAAATGTATCAGATCCATGTTAAAGTCACGTATTAAAAGATTGAGGGGCAAAATGAAAACCATCTATCCTTCTGTGTTCAATAAACCAGAAGTGAAAAAAGAATTAGATAGATTACACGATCAGTACGTACTGGTTCCTGCCGACAAAGCAGGTAACAACATTGTCTTCGTTTGTAAGGCTCATTATATAAATTGCATTTTAGAAGAACTTGGATTTAATTCTACAAGTGGTAATCCTACTTATACATATACTACTCTTTCTAAGGAAGAAATTCTTCAAAATCACCTGTCAGTTTTGAATACTTTTAATATTCCACAGAGCCAAAATGAATTTGAACTACCTTATATATATTGGATTCCGAAACTTCATAAGAATCCTTACAAACAAAGATACATTGCAGGTTCCAGTAAATGTTCAACCAAGCCTCTTTCGTTACTTCTCACTAAAATATTGACAGTAGTGAAGGAAAAACTTCAAGAGTACTGTAAAACTATATATTCAAGAAGTGGTGTAAATCAGATGTGGATACTTAAAAATTCTAAAGAACTTTTGGACAATTTGAAATCACAAGACTTTACAAAAATCAACAGCATAAAAACGTACGACTTTTCAACTTTATACACAACAATTCCGCACGACAAATTAAAATCCAGGCTTTTTGATATCATTGACAGCTGCTTCTTCAACAAAAATGGAACTCGTAAGTTTACTTACCTCGTCATTGGTCATTTGAAAAATTATTTTGTTAAAACAGATTCTGATTGCACACATAAGTACTCTGAAGTTGACATCAAGAAGATGCTTGAGTTTCTGATTGACAATATCTATGTGGTTTTTGGAGACCAGGTATTCCAACAATCTATTGGAATTCCCATGGGTACAAATTGTGCTCCGTTATTAGCAGACTTATTTTTATATTCATATGAAGCAGAATTTATGCAAAATCTTTTGCGTGAAAAGAAAAAAACACTTGCTGTGGCCTTCAACTCGACATTTAGATATATCGACGACGTATTGTCAATTAATAATGATGATTTCCATTCCTACGTCGACACGATATATCCTGGTGAGCTTGAGATAAAAGATACCACAGAGTCCGACACTTCTGCTTCATACTTGGATATTTTACTTGAAAAAGACAAAAATGGTAATCTAACAACCAAGCTATATGATAAACGTGATGACTTTAACTTTTCTATCGTCAACTTCCCTTACTTATGCAGCAATATACCTTCATCACCTGCATACGGAGTATTTATATCTCAGTTGATTCGATACACTAGAGCATGCTCTACGTATGAACAATTTCTAAAACGAGGTAAATTATTGACAAGCAAGTTGATGAAACAAGAATATCAACAGTCTCGTTTAAAGTCATCATTTCGTAAATTCTATGGTCGATACAATGACCTTGTCAGCAAATACAATTTATCATTGAATGAAATGCTGACTGACGTTTTTCATACCAATTGTTAGTCCATTATTTATACACTGAATTGACCACGGATTTTTTCCGTTATTTCCTGATTATGACAACGAGCACACGGCGGGTGTGACCGGTCGGCAGGGGATGCTCACTCCTCCATGGCACCTGATCCCACCTCTGATGTTTCTGAGGTCCGTGTTTGCTCTGGTCTTATTTTGTATATTTGTTTAATGGACGTTGAGATTGAATACTGTTCGTTATTTCCATATCCTTCCTTAGTGAGCTCATTGCTCATAGTAAATCTAGTTAGTCTGATTATATTGGTTATGGAGAAAGAGTACCTAGCTAGCTTTTGTAAAGTGGGGGACAGTTATGATGAATCCATTCAATTCACAGGAATTGGTCTACATGTATTTTATGAAATAAAACTTGAATTTTAAACAGCATTTATTTTTAACTAAGTATTTAAATCTCCTTCTAGACCAGGAAGTTTAAACACATGACAGGTAGATAACACAGGTGTGTCACGTGAACAGTGTACATTAGGACTGCACTTGGAAATTGATTAAGGACGGCCACCATTACTGAAGTCAGGTAGGAAATATGTACAGCAAATTTTTCTGTGGTTACGAAATGTTCACAAAATCATTGAATATGAAATTCCATAGGCTTTAACTATTGGATGAAAAATTTCTTTAAAAAATCAAGATTCAATGAACCTTGTTTCAATAAATTATTATCCAATGACATGTTTATGTACATGTGCAGGCTTGTCGTATGTGACATGGGCTCAATCCTCCCAACTTGTTTTGGACAATAGTCTTTTGCTGATAGTTTTAATGTGAAATTTTTCACAAAAAGGTTGCTTGGTTTCCCGACAATATATATGTTGCTGTAAAGTCAAACTCTGGCAAAGTCTTGGATAAAGAAAAATGTACCCCCCCCCTCCTTCTCCCTCTCAAAGACGATAAGTATGGGCATTTTAAGTTTTTTGTTAGCATGTTAATTTTTTTACCCTCTCCCCCTTCCTTTTGAAAACCAATGCTCTAACTTGGTCTGATTACAACATTTGTCCATCTATATCTGCCTAATGCATGTTACCCACAAACCCATTACCAGTGTTTGAAATAACCTTGCATCGAACTGCTCAAGACATACATTTCTGCACGTATTGAAGTCCAACTGGACATGTAAATTTTTTTTCCATGAATCAAAATTAAGATATTTGATAAAACTCTCTTAAATCAACTATTGTTACTGGTTGCTTTGTGTAAAAAGTAGAATTCATCAGCCTAAAGGTG
>NW_026921516.1:0-18794 GCF_032062105.1 Saccostrea cuccullata | reverse complement strand
TTAATGTATAAATAATTTTTTTAAAAAATTTAAAAGTTCCCAATTGGTATCTTGGGGAAAAACAATCTTAAACTATTTTAATAACCCAAAGTCATAGCTGCTAGCCTGTTTTATTTTTAAAATTTTCAAACAATCTTGTTTAGAATAAGAGATTGAACAAGTAAAATTACTGTCATGCAACAAAGTTGCAAATATAAAAATATAACACTAGTTCACAAATGGTTACATATACATGTGGATGGATTCTGATTTGAGAACAGAGAAGGTACACGTATCTATAAATAAAAACAGGTGATTTCCTTTTAAGGTAGCTCATTACATCCACAGTTTATTTTAGATTTCAATGCAGCACCACTTATAATGTAGATGTCAAATATCCAGATGGGGGTATTGATATCATAAATATTTTTTTATAGATTTTTTTAGTTTTTGTTTTATTTTAGTGAAATGTTTTATTTCAGGTTTATTATTCACAGAATTTCAGAATTTTCAGTGTCAAATGATGGGCATCTTCTTAAGACAAGTACACAAAGTGAAAATACCTCATAATACCTAATAATAATTTTTTTAGAACAAATAATTTTCTCCTAGGAAACAAGTAATGTCAATATCTTTAATCTATGCATAAAACGTTTAAAAAATGTGTTCTGAAGAGACAAGGAATGTTTTTTCAATGAATTACATGTGTCAAATTGAATGAAGAATGTTTAAACGAAATGAAAAATCCAATTTAAAAAATATTTGGTATAAAAAGTCCACTTTCAAGAGTTATCTTTCCTAATTAGCCAAGATTTCAAAACACTATGGAACGTTTGACATTACATCTGAAATTCATAACAAAGCTTTAAATTGCCAGAGTATACATTTAAATCAAAACAAATATTAGTCTCGTTCAACCAGACCCTCGGCTGTCTCCGTAAATCTCCGACCACCCAGAGGTCTGCTGGTCGGAGTTCACGAGACGCCGACGCGGGTTGGAACGAGACTAAACAAATATATAAATTAACACCAACACAGTAAATGGCGCAATTAAATAAAATTTTAATTTCAACAAGGTTGTAGATTTTAACTCGAATTTCCTCCATACATACATGTCAGTGATTGATAGAGTTCACTGCATGCATGGCTATGAAATTGACATTACTTGTTTGGCGAAGATTTGACAGTTGCTTTCTTTTGTTTCTGCCTAACAGCAATTCTTCTTGGTTTATGCATAATAAATCCGTTACTTTGTTTTCACTGTTTACAACACCGCATGTTTCATCTATTTTTAAAGCGTTTTAAAGGCCAGGGTCATATTATAGAGGTACCTACACTACTCGTTCCGGGCAAACCGGTCGACACAATGGAGGTTTATTTTTTTGTGTAGTTCGTCATCAAAAAGTGGTGTAATGAGCCTCCTTAAATACTTGTGTAGGCCGAGTCGTCGGTAAGGCAGCTATGGCTCTTTATTAAAATTCAAAACATGCAAGCATGACAGTTTTTGTTCATTGTAATATACATCATGACGTGCGGTTCAAACGCCTTTCGTGGTATCGGGTGAAACTGAGGGTATCCACGACGGGAAATATAGCGTAATTTCACTATAATAGTGAAATACCACTATTATAGCGGAATTTACGTTTCCCCCAACCTGTGTAAGTAACTTACCTTTGAAAAAAAAGTTGGTCACTACCCCCCCCCCCCCCCCCCCCCCGAAATAGGATTTTCGTGTTTGGGGAACTTTATATATATATTTTTTTTTTGCTTGTCAAAGAATTTCTGGACTTGAGCCCCCTCCCCCCTCCCCCCCAAATGCAAAATAGGATTTTCGAGTTTGGGGAACTTTCCTTTTTTTTTTTTTTGCTTGTAAAAGAATTTCTTTTCTTTCTTTTATTTTTTTTTTTTGCATGTCAAAGAATTTCTCGACTTGAGCCCCCCCCCCACTTTTAAGTTTGTGACTACGCCTCTGGCTACACAAAAATAAAACGGGAATGGATACTGCAGTTTGATAATAAATGGAAAGAATATAGAACTTGTTTTATCATTCTTGAAAAATGCAAATAAATCATGTTCTAAACAGAGCAAAATTTTTTCAAATATTTTCAAAGACAACAAGTTCTCTTTACATGTAAAATTCGTTACATAAGATTTTAAAATTTATTATTTACCAAACACTAAATTTGGGTTTTTTTATAATAACACTTTTCAATCCAAATCCATGGCAATTATAACAAGAACAAGACTATTTAATCATAAAATGAAATTAGTCGGCAAACGGGCCTGTAGAAGTACCCCCTCCTCCTTACTTTTTTCTGAGTATTATGACTTTGCAACAGTAAATTTTCCTTATATGCTGGTTGACCCCCTAACCTTCAATTTTTTAAATGTTGTTAGGTCGAGCGAAAATTTCCCGGATTGGACGGTTAATTACAATATTTATCGTCATAGTTTTAGGTTGAATTGCAATCCTTTTAATTGACTACCATGTACGTTTAAAATTCATAAAAAATTATTTGCCAGTGCCCGGGGGGCTTCCCCCCCTTTTTCGTTTTTTTTTCTTTGGCAAACATAATTAACATTTTTCTATCGTAAATATCCACTGAAAAGCCTCGTCCCCTTTTTTGTTTGATAGTTTAGATCTAAGTAATATATGTTTTTGTGTTTAGAAAAGAAGGGGGAAATTTTTAAGGTGCCTCCTACCTCAACGAAATAGGATTTTCGAGTTTGGACACTTCTCACCCATCACCGCCTTTTTTTCGCTTGTCATGCAATTAGGTTTTTCATGCAATTTTTTTTTTGTCAAAAAAAAAATCTAACCCCCTCCCCACTATCAAAAGCGATGCTTTACTGACATTATATGTGTCTGTATATTATAATTTTAAATTGTTTTAACTCCTTTATATGCATTTTACCTATTCAAAGCAAACTCGATAAAAAACATAATATATTAAGCTTAAATTCACATAACTAAAATGACTACAATTTACATAAAATTTTTCTACATTTACATGGATATTTATGAAATCACTACACATTGTTCAAAATTAAAGACTGCATGTTCTACTTTGTCACATACCGGTACATAGTTATATAAAAAAAATTAATAATTATATTCGATGTTTCAATATAAAACTTAAAGTTGCGCAATTATTTGCCTTATTTTTATTTTTTACTGTTTTTTCCAAAAGGTTTTCTGTCAAATTCCACAACCCAGTGATGCAACAATGTTTCAAAATCTCTGTATGAATTGCTAGTAATCCTTAATCAAAAGGTATTATGGTTGTGTCAAATAACTATAAATCGATTAGCGTACAGGTGTCTTGCATTCCTTCACCAGCAGGGAGAGTTCTCTCTAAATGAAAAGGTCACGCATCCACATCCTTAATTATTACAAACGTACACACAGTGGGTGGTGGGGGAAAGAGTTTTATTTGTTGTTAACTGTCTTGTATTACATCACATGCTGATTTTATTAATTTTTATGAAGCCCTTTTACTATATCAATATTTTACACTTTCAAAAGAAATTGCTATATAGACAATGATAGAGGAATGACACTGTGACAATTTAAAAATCTAACAATTAAACACACAACTGGTAATATGCATCCCTTTAACGTTATTTATACATGTGTAGAATGTTTTTAATGGGGGTGTTCACATCCCATACTTAAGATTGTGTGTAAATTTATTGTTAAAACACATTGTACATATTCTTGAGAGTCTAGCGGAATTCAAAAGACTAACCCTTTTTTAAAAAGATTAAATAAATATTACTAACACGTTACTAATTTATAGGTATATTTTTCAAGCATCCAAGCCACCCTGAGCTGTTCTCTAATGAATATTAATAAAATGTGCGCAATGAGGATGCTCTATTTATTGATGTTGTTTCCATTCGTGCAGTTTTGTTTTTACGTTTGTGCAATTTTCTCACTATTTCGTGTAAATATTTTGTTGATTGTGTAGTTTTTCTGCAGTTTGTGTAAATTTCAATAACTTTGTGTATACTTTCCTCACTTTGTGTAAGTTTTTACTTACTCGTTAATTTTTTTTTAAGGTCGTGCAGAAAATAATTTTGAACCAATCGGCGTGCCATAATTCTTCTCATATTTCTAATACCGTATAGCGGGTTATTTTAGCGGGGTGCTAATTTTGGCTTATTTTGGCGTTTTGAGGGTAGCCCGCTAAAATTTTAATCGCTAAAATATTAAGTTCTCTTCTAAGTGTTCATCTGCAAAGAGCTGAAACTCTGTGTCCGCTAAAATAAATTACGCCAAAATTATTGGGCTACCTTTCAGCGGCAAAACGCCAAATTTTAACCCCCCAAAAAAACCCGCTATACGGTATTTAAAAATTAATGAAATTTTCACAGAATCAAGAAGACAATACCAGTAAGTGATAGTATCAATGAGATTAAATTTCACCGTTTTATATTAGAGGCAAGGTCAGGTCAAGGTCATTATCTTTTCCCTTGACATTAACAATAAAAAATAACTGTAGCCAATCATGTGATACCTACTTCTATTTCAAAAGTTTAATGATTGTTCTTTTTGCATAAAAACATATTACTACATCGGGTCTATAGCATGATGTTACCAAATTTACATAAATAATTTAACTTAACTGGGCATTGGCTAATCTGAATTTTCTCTGTTTTTCTTAATTTTTTAGTATATATTAGTTATTTTCATATGCTTCCTATATTTAACTTTTTCTTTTTTCACATATAATAAATAGTCCTATAAATGTACAAAATGATACAAAAACAAAAAGTTTTGATGTTTAGTAAAAGAGAAATAATACTTTTTATGGATTTTTGGCTCAAATCTGCACTTTGATAGGAAGCGTTTAAAAGCTAATAAAGTTCTAGTTTGTTTTAAATATCATTTTTTTCATATATTTTGAAAGTTTAGTCCCTCATTTTAATTAACTTACATTTGAAAATTTCTCCAAGACTTGATTGAGTAAAAATTATTACTAAATTAATTGTTCTATTATAATTTTGAGGGACAAAAAAAAAGATATTTTCATACGCCACCAATCCCCAAAAAAATAGTCCCTCTATTTTTTTAAACGCAGTTTACCATTTCTATTTAAAGATGTACAATTGTGATGGGAAAGAAAAATATGATCTTTTAAATTACTTACATCTCAAATATAAGACATATAAGCAAATATACTTTTAATGTTTCATCTAGTCAGAAACCAGAGAAGAATCCTACCTTAAATGGTATAAAAATGCTGAAATTCAATTGGCCCAAGCAGGCCTAGGGCTTGCCCTGCACTTACTTGAGTGGTTCCCAGACCTGGCTGATTTTCCTAATTTCTCAAAAAGGGGAGTTACCTAAAAACCTAGATTAATCCCTGTAGACAAGTATGATAGTAATTGTATTAATGGTATTTTGTAGTCAAGGTCTGCTGAAAATATTTGAGGCTGTGATGAAACATAAATTATCCCCTACATACCCCGCTATCATGGCTGGCTTTGAGTAAGTTATTCCTGATTCTGATCTTGAGAATTTTTTCCAGTACTACATCCATTGTCATAAAACATTTTTGTGTATTATGGTGGACTAATTCTTTTCCTGATTAAAAATTTTTAAATTTTCAGCTTCTCAATCAATGTGGATGATACAGGTCTTAAATTCAAAGTGAATGGATTCAACCAGAAGTTGCCTGTAAGAATTCTTATCAAACTGTTCACAAAAAAATCTTTTCTTTTTACAAGCATTGTTGAATAAATAAAAAATATGTTTAAAATTATGTATGATACTTCTTTATCATTGAAGCTGTATTGGTTTGTTATTGTTGTTTTGTAGGAGCTGATTGATCTACTTTTGACAGCTGTTTTTGACTATGCATGCGATGATGAGTTGTTTCCAATCATGAGATATAAAGTGAAGAGGGAGATTTTTAATTCCATCATCAAACCAGCTGAGCTTGTCAGGCAAGGATATCTAATTATTCACTTTGGTTTCCCTTGAGATATCATAACATTTTAGCCATTCCTTGATATTAGATACGAGACAGACAGTCATGTGAATTGTTATGAACTTCATATCAATCTGAACTGACAAGCTATTTAGATATTTATTTGAATTCCCAGTTAAGGTGGTGCGGTTTATCAAAAAAATTCTTACAAAAAACATATCCTGAAAATTTGATATAATTTTCCCCGAAATTTATGCATATTATCTGCAATTTTTATAAAATTTCCCTACTTATTTTTAATGTATTTCTATAAATGGGGTATTGTCATTAAACATTTTTTATGCTTTATATTGAAATATAGGGAACCCAGAACTTGTGAGACTGTAGCTCTACTGGTTTATAATTAAAACAAAGGAAGAGAAAAGTAGCAGTTGGGACTTAAACTTTAAAACAGCAATAAATAAAAAATATTTGCCACTCATCAAAATAAAAACCGATGCACAGAATTATGTATCTTAGTATAGTCTACTTGGGGCCAAATTATATTGTAATTGGACCAAAACTTAGGAGAAGCATTTTAAAAGAATTTCTCAGAAACTTCTATTTTAGTTACCATGGCAACACCGTTCATTGAAATCAAAAATAGATGCACAGAATTACGTATCTTAGAGTAGTTAACTTGTGTGCCAAGTTATATTGAAATCGAATTAAAACTGTAGGAGGAGTAGCATTTCGAAAGAATTTCACAGAAATTTCATTTTTAGTAGCCAAGGCAACATCATTCATTGAAAAAAAAAACCGATAAGAATTTGTTTTAGTGTATTATTTGTCCAAGTTATATTGAAATGGAAAAAAACTGTAGGAGGAGTAGCATTTGAAAGGAATTTAAGAAATTTCTATTTTTAGTAACCACGGCAACACCGTTCATCGAAATCAAAAACCGATGCACAAAATTTGTATTTAGTATAGTCGACTTGTGTGCAAAGTCATATTGAAATCGGATGAAAAGTAGGAGGAGTAGCTTTTTGAAAGAATTTCACAGAAATTTCTTTTTTTAGTATCCTCGTCAACACAGTTCATTGAAATAAAAAACCCGATGCACAGAATTATGTATTTTAGTGTAGTTGACTTGTGTGCCAAGTTATATTGAAATCGGACCAAAACTGTAGGAGGAGTACTTTTCGAAAGAATTTCACAGAAATTTCTATTTTTAGTAACCACGACAACACCGTTCATTGAAATCAAAAACCGATGCACAGAATTATGTATCTTAGTGTAGTCTACTTGTGTGCCAAGTTATATTGAAATCAGACCAAAACTGTAGGAGGAGTAGTTTAAAAGAATTTCACAGAAATTTCTATTTTTAGTAACCACGACAACACCGTTCATCAAATAAAAACCGATGCACAGAATTATGTATCTTAGTGTAGTCTACTTGTGTGCCATGTTATATTGAAATCGGACCAAAACTGTAGGAGGAGTAGCATTTTGAAAAATTGTTTACAGACAGACAGACAGACAGACAGACGGACAGACAGACGGACGGACACGGAGCATTATATCGCATTCATCATTTAAGTTATTGCGAAAATATATTAGGATGACCAATAACTTTTTTTCCATTTGTAAATTTATTATTCTAACCCAGAGGGGAATGAAGGGTACATGTATAAACATTCCTCGCTGGAATTAACATGCATCGACAACACCCGAGTGATAAAATATGATTTCTGTTTTTCTAAGGAAATTAATGGTGTAAATGATTTCAGGCATATATAGCACAAAAATTTGATCACTTTTTAAAAAATAACAGTAAGGAAAAACTTCCAGAAACTGGGGAAATTAGCCGGGTTGGGGGTGGGTGGGGGGTAAGGGGGATTTTTGAATTTTTTTATATCTATATAAGACCAACTAGTACATGGGCCTAACTTTAAACATTTGTTAATTAAAAATTCTCTTATTCAAATTTCCATGCATAAAATGTAAAATTGAATTAGTTTTACACTTAGAGTAGAGCTTTTGTTTAAAACTTTTAATAATACAAAAAAAACTTGTAAATTGTTTACAGTGTATATGGTTTACAGGTGTTTGTATAAATTTGGATTTTTGAAAGCATTAATAATTTATCAGCCAGTAAAACAAGGCATAGATGAGATTTGTCACTGGATTCAGATATCCGGACGCCAATATCCACTTTTTATCCAGACGATTTTTCATGGGAACGAAATTTTAAAATGTTATTTTGTCTTGTTTAACTGGTATTCAGATATCCCGGATGCTTCACATATCCGGACAAATTGACTGGGAACCTAACGTCAAAATAAATAGGGTTCCTGCAAAAAGTAACCAAACAATACTTAATAATAATGATGGTGATGATGATATAAGAAAAAAAAAAAGGGAAAAAGCATGTATTAAATTTAATGCGTTTTTAGTGTTGAGGATTGATTATCCTGAAAATTATACGCATATTTTCGCCCAGCTTTATTAGCAGTAGTCCCAAACGTTGTTCCCCCAGTTGCAAAAAACGTGCGCAAATACAACACCTCAAGTTTTCTGCTAAACAATTTTATTTATGATAACTTACTCTTGCATACCATAACTTTCATAGGCGTCGGAACCGGGGGGGGGGGGTTTCCCCCCCCCCCCTTTTTTTTCCCAAAATCCACTTGTTAACATTGAACATATCTTGAAATTTAGCCCCCCCTTTCCTTTGATACTTTTTAGTATAGGTTAAAATTGGTAAAAGTGTTGGTGTTTGGAAGAAAATTTTTTGGGACTGGACTTCAACCTTGCCCCCCCCCCCCCCCCCTTTCCATAAAAGTTTTTAAAGGTTAAAATTAGGATTTTCGTGTTTGGGAAATAGACTTTTTCTTTTTTTTTTCTTGTTTTTTTGGAGGTACAAAAAAATTTTTTTAACACTTAGCCCCCACTTTCAATTTGTTCCAAGGCCAATGATTTCATGCCGACTTATTCTGATTACTTTTGCAAATATTTCAATATAAATTATTCCATTCATTTGGTGTTGTATTTAATTTTTCCTTTGGGGATTACATATACTAATAATCACTTGAGGGTTCAGACTGAAATTTAATTATAAAGCATGTACGGGGTTTCGTCAAAAGCAGCACTTTTAATCTATTATTCATACTGATTTGAAGTCATTTGCAGAGAATTAAGCGGGGAAAAAACGCAACGTTGCCTTTTTGACGTAACTGACGTCATAATCAAATATGCACAAAACGCCGCTCGAATCGTCGAAATTGTGTACCAAAATTGATGTCAAAAGCAAACCCGCGACCTACCTTAATTTCTTGAATTTTAGTCTCTTAAAACCCATTATTAAAGAATATTGAACTTTCATGTAATCAGTTAATGAAGTGCTTCTTAATCACTAGCTACTCCCCATATCACACAATGAATGGACAAATAAAATTGTTATTACTGTAACGTTCATTCATTTTTTTATTTTTCCTTAAGAATCCTTCGATTTTCTGTGATAGACCCCCACTATAGGCCCGTCCCTGAAATATACAGTGTAATTGACAGTCTGACCAATGAGGATCTTCGACACTTCCTGACAGAGTTCAGACAGAGTATAAAAGCTGACGTCCTAGTGGTGGGCAATGTTACACCCAAGGTAAAGCTGAGGAAGATGAGTTAATAAAACAGTTAAAAACATCTCTAGTTTTGCCTTTTTAAAAAAGAAAAAGCCCATTGAGCTCTTTTGGTAGGTAAAAAAAATAAATTTTTCGCTTTATAACGCAAACGTCGCGAATAAACGCGAAACTTTCGCGAAATTACGCGTAATTTTCGCGTTATAACGCGTAACTTTCGCGTTATAACGCGAAACTTCCACGAATAAGCGCGTAACTTTAGCGTTATTATGCAAAACTTTTGCGTTATAACGCAAAACTATCGCGAATAAAACTAATTTCGCAAATAACTTGTTACTTTCGTGTTATAACGCGAATTTCCCGCAAATAAACGCATAACTTTCGCGTTATTACGTGAAACTTTCGCGTTATAACGCGACACTTTTGCGACTAAATGCGTAACTTTCGCGTTATTACACGAAATTTTCGCGTTATAACGCGAAATTTTTTGCGAATAAATATGCATATATATAATATACCCATGCCAGGAACCTTGATCTTGATTATGATAAAAACAAGAAAAAACCCGGAACTCTCAGCAACTTATTTATAAAATATAATTTCCTTAGAAGATGTACTGGAGAAATATGCCAGAATAGAATAGATTAGTCATCAGAATATTTTCTTCTTTTTTAAATCTTCTCAATTGATAAATTGATTTTTTTTCTTTTACATGTTTTTCAAATTTTAAATTCAAGAAATTCTTTAGACTGATTATTTTTTAAGAAAAATCTCCACTTGAAACTTTTTTCAGGCTGTTTTTTATCAGTTACACATTCTGCATACACAACGTACCACTAGTAAATTAAGCAATCAATCATTTTTGACTAAAAGTTTACATGATAAAACATAACTTAAAAGTAAATGAACAATATATCACTTCATGAGCTCAACGGGCCATATATGTATTTAAATAACAATTATAATTGTAGTTGTTTTTAAAATTTATGGAGGGTTTAAAAAAAATTATTGTGGACTGGGCCAAAAAAAACTATTAAGGTATATACAGCAGATTTTTAATTTTAATTAATTGTCAATTTTTTCCCCATATCGTATTTTCTAGTGAATCTAACAGAAAATGAAAATCTACTATCCAATTTTCACAATACTGAGATCTTGTTCTTTATAAAATAAAATTATTTCAAATTTTTTAGAGAGTCATATATAAAGACATCGGAAAGGGTGTTTTTCCCCCGAAATTCATAATCTTTATAGTTATAATAATAGGGATTGAAGATTAATTTTTGGGGAAACTCGCATAATTTTTGAATTTTTAACAGCGCTGAGAAAGACCATCCATGACGGTAAAGATGGATTCAATAGGAAAAAAACTTAAACTTGTAGCCTGAGATAGTCCAATTTAAAATAGCTTTTAATTGCTTATATTGGAAAAAAAAACTTGATCACAAAATCAAAAGAAAAATGAGATTTAAGCAAATGTCTTGGTAAAATGGCAGAAGTTTCACGTTATATCGCGAAAGTTTCTCGTTATTTGGGAAAATTTCCCTTATAACCAAATTACGGTTTATTCGCGAAAGTTACGTGTTTATTCACGAAAGTCATGGTTAGAACGCGAAAATTACGCGTTTATTTGCAAAGTTTCCGATAAGGAAATTACCCTTTATTTTTAAAGTTTCGCGTTATAACGCGAAAGTTATGTTTATTCGCGAAAATTTCCCTTATAACACGAAAAATTAATTTTTTTCACTTCCTAAGTGAGCTCAATGGGCTTTTGTAAAAAAGAAATGCACAAGGAAAATTAAAATATGATTATTTATTAACTGGCCAAGATAACTGTACTGTTAAGGGCAGTATAAAGGGTCCCCCTTTTGTCAATGGCTTAAGATTTTTGAGTATGTCCTAACTTTTCTTTTGTCCCTTTAATTGATATTGTAATTTAATTTAATCATATTTTGCAGGGGCTACTTGGTTTAAAGAGAGGGTGGAATCAAAATTATATGGAAAAGTGGAATCTTCCAAAATGTACAGGGTAAGAAGAAATATGACAGGCAAGGAATAAAATTTGGGATGTCTAAAGAACAAGATGAAAAAGAAAAAGATCTCTGTTAAATATGTAAAATAATGTTTTATCCCAAATCTTGTATACATGGCTAAAACTTGTAAATAATTACATGGGAATAATGTGAAAGTAATATGCACTATAAATTGAATTCAAATTATTCAGGGGTCTTTATTCAGCTGGAAAGGTTGACTTTTCTTTATATGTACATGAATTTGTAGAGAAGATTGTACCAGATTCTTAAACAATGGAGTTACTGCCCGACAAAAGCTTTAACATGGAGGACGCCCAAATCCAGTATTACGGTGATATCTGACCCCGGGGATTAAAGGCAACCGTCATCAACGAACTCTTAGATGTAAGTGAATCATCAACAAACTCTTACATGTAGATGTAAGTGACATAAGGTTGAGTCAAAACCGTCATCAACAATTCTTAGATGTTAGGGACATAAAGTTCAGTCAAAATAGTCATCAACAACTCTTATTAGATGTAAGTGACAGAAGGTTTGTTCAAAACTGACATCAATGAAATCTTAGATTTAAATGGCATATGTTCAGTCAAAACTCTTAGATGTACGTGGCATATAATAAGGTTAATTCAAAACCATCAACAATGAATTCTAAGATGTAAGTGACATAAGGTTCAGTCAAAACCGTCATCAACAAATTACAGTATAGATTTATGTGATATAGGCTTCAAACAAAGGTTCAGTCTGAGTAGTTCATGGAGTCTAACTTTGATGTCTTTTGCCATGTTTTCTTGACATCGATATACATGGGAATCCCTCATGTTTTACACTCCAAAGGTAAAAAACCAGTATTTCTTTTTTATAGTTAAGAATGCAGGAGCCGTGTTTTGATGTACTGAGGACACAGCTACAGCTGGGATACACTGTATACTGTCAGAACCTGGTCACCAATGGCATCATGGGACTCGCTGTTACAGTCCAATTCCAAGCCCAGAAGTTCACGTAAGACGCATTATTTGTGTATACCAGACTTTAGTTTAAATTTATCCCACTGCAAATAAATATTAATGTAAAATAGTTACTGATTCAAAACAATCATATAGTGCCAAGGTTTTTTTTATAAAGAGTTCCGTATATACTCGCCCATAAGTCGGTCCGCCTATAAGTCGGTGGTATTTAAAAAGCTTGTATATCAGATGGACTGACCTAATAAAACCATATTTTTAATGCTCGCCATAATCGGATAAGATTTTTAGCCAGAGATTAACCCCCAAAAAAAACACTTATAGGCAAATATTACAGTATTTTTCATTAATTTTGATTGATACCACAGTAAAATGAATTTTTATGACGTATTTTTAAAAGAATTGATAAACTACATTCTTATAATATTTGTAGGAGCATGAGGTTTGACAACCATTTTTTCCTGAACAAGTTCAAAGAGATGTTGGATGAAATGTCCAAAGAGGAGTTTGATACATTGGTAAATGCAATAAAATAATAAAGCACAAATTAAATTCTGTTGTTTGAGCAATTCATACCTTTTTTGGGTTTTGGGCCTAATCCCTGTGGGACATTTAAGATCTTTGTTGTCCTTGTCCTAAGTCCCTGTGGTATATTTAAGGTGGATTCATAGCAGCCAAGCTTACAGAGGACACTAGTTAAAGGGGGAAGTCAACAGATACTGGGGGGAGTGTAAGGAACAAAAATCGTGTTTGACAGACTAAAAAAATGGTATTGTAAAACAGATAATTATAAAGGTCAATTTTATGTATGTTTTCCTAAAATTTAATTAGACATTTAAAGTCTGAAGTGCTATCAAAATATTTTTTGTAGGTATTCTGACCTGTATGAATGTTATGCTTTTATTTGCTTTTACTGTAGGTAGCTATACTGAGGACGGTAACACTAAAGACCCGCGGAACTGGTACAAACAGTATCTGGGAGAAAATAGAAAAGGATAAGCTTTCAGGTAAAAAAAAATCTCACAAATTTCCCGCACATTAAAAACCCTCTACTAAATATACATTAAATTAAGATTTCTATGTGTTAAGCTTAGTGATTTCAGATTTAAACTTGTTGCTGTTTATTTATTTTTCCCCCCAACCAAAAATGTGTTCAAGTTCTTAAAAAAGTCTTGATGTTTCACATTTGATTTTAATTGTTATTCATCTCCAGGTTCTTGGAAACCCAGAAGTGGAGCAGGTAATAAAGGGGTGATGAATAACCCCCCCAAAAAAACTAACACAGACAAACGTGACAGAGACAGAGCTTGTTGTGAGACCTGTCAAAGACTGAAACTCCCTACCATCAGTGTATCAGTGATATACAGCAGCTCAGATCTAAACTACAATGTTTGACTACCACTTATACAAACTGATGTAGGCTGCATTTAGGCATGTAAAAGTGAGGGGTTGTTTAATATATTTTAATGATTTTAATATTTTAACATGTATAAACAAAAGATACTATCATGTTAAAGGGAAAGGAACTCTTTTAATTACCAGCAGATGCTATTTCATTCGCTATTTCAACATCAAATTTTTTTAATACATAATGGTATAAAGATATGAGATACATGTATAAAGATGTATCATATAGAAATGAACTGAATGATTAACTTTATTATTTAAAACACTTTTATATAGGGATTGGGAAATGTTAGTCCTAATACAAATAACGAAGCCAAGTTTATAAGCGTGTGTCAAAGTACATCTTTGATGCAGTGTGCACATGTGCTTTATCATTTTCAAATTGGATAGAATTAATAAAATATTTCTGTTAATGTTTTTTTTTTTTAAAAATTTTGAGTCACAGAAAAATTAAAAACTAAAAATGAAGAACAATTGGGAAGTACAACGTCTCAGAAGAAGTAGATATCTTTTATGTATAACAACCAGAAAGTCATATTTCTGTCTCATTTTCAGAATGCCCTTTTCTGTACATTTTTAAGATATTGAAGTTAAAGTCATAGGTAATTCAGGTCAAGTCCACGAAACGATCAGAATTTCTTTAAAATTCAGCTAAATACTAATGGGAAGATATACAATGATATGTTTTTAAATTATATGGTATGTCAGCATGCAAACCAATATACACCCTTTATTCTGGCCATGGTTGACTGAGAAGAGAACTTCTTGAGCTCATTAAAATACTGACCAATGAATAAATGAAGCATAATCATATAATGAACTTTGTCGCAACCTTTTAATATCCAGTCACGTACAGGAAATATTTGTTGTACCATGTTAATGTCAATTTTTAAATTCAGAAACAAATATTTTCATTTGCATCTGGCCATCAAACTTGCCATGAGGTAAAAAAAATCTCAAATGTATTGGATGGCGTGGAAAAAGATGGAAGAGGCAACCTTGGATGATGTGGTTGAGGAACGAAATGGAATAAAGAGGAGGAGGAAGGTCATATGAGGAAGAAATGGAGGAGGAAGAAGAATTGGGGAAAACATTCCAAGGGGGAAAAAAAATAGGTATTCAGGTTGATTTAAAATTTCATTATGAAAAAAATACTGATATATTAAAATGCGATGTAGATTTATTAATTGTTAAATTTTATTGTTTATTCATTTTGCTTTCTTTTTTTTACCTTCAAAATGAACAAATATAAACAGTATGACATTTAACTCTGGACACGACATAGCCCAAACTTTTTACTCCATTTCTAATTATGATATCCAAAATATTTTTACCGGTAATGTGTTTATCACTTGGTGGGATTTCTTAGCAGTATTCCAGGGTCTCGTGTTAAACCCAAAAACCCCCCTATTCTAAAGATATGAAGTCCTTTAAACTCGGAACCCTATCGGAGAAAGGTGGGTTTTTCAGCCCACCAGCTATCCCACCATTCCCCCATGGGAAAAAAATGTCAGATGGGATATTTTCTCCTGTTGGATTTTTTTCCCCCCAAAAATTTGGTCAAATTGGATAAATCCCACGAATATTGACAATTGAATTAAACTTCCCATTTATTGCGAAACATGGAAAACATCTCATAAATTATGACAATTACAAATATTCGTCAGGATAATAGAATATATTCATACAATACCAATGTATTGGTGAAAAAATCCATTGTCAATATCCGTTTGATTTATCCACCAAGTAATATAAACATATTATTGATATCATAGTTAAAAATGGTATAAAAAGTCTGGACTATGTCGTGTTGGAGTTAAATGTCGTACTGTTTATATTGTATTTTTGGATCACAGTATATCTGGTAGAATAGTAAACCTTGAGGTTCAAGATTTTTGAAAATCCTCTGCACCATATTATGTACCTTGTATCTGGAATCACTTCAGTTTTTCCCACTAGAAGCTTTTGGAATCCCTCTCGTATTTAGGGATAAGCTAATTTTTGGAAGGTGGTAAGTAAAATATATATTTTTGGCAAAAATAATAGATAAACATGGCAAAATTCATGAGCATCCTGATTCTATTTTCCATATTTTAAAAAAGCTGTATGCTATAAACTAGTTTTTTTTATGTAAAAATATTTTTTCTTCAGCTGGTATCTCAAGTGAGCATTTCTGATTACCCATTGTCCATCTATTCACCTGTCTGTTCCTCGGGAAAATTAAATTTTTCTTCACAAGAAACACTGGTCCAATTTTAACCAAAAGTGGTGAATAGCATTCTTGGATGAAGGGGAAATTTTAAAATTTTGTTATGAAGGAAATTTTACTATGGGAAATAATGAGAAAAAATAAATATGGTAATGTAATTATTTACTTTTTAAGAGCATGCTTTGAGCATGATCAATTTTTAAAACCTAGGCAGGCTATTCACTATAAGTTGATGTTTTTGGATTTCAAATACCTTGGTTAAATTTAGCATGGTTTGGGTTCTTTGGTGGGTTTAATGACCGTATTAGCAAATAAATCTATGATTAAGTCATTCTTTAGCTGACTTGTTGAATACCAATGATCGTGGATTTCTAGTTTTACCCATATCCACACAAACAATTAATTTATATATACACATGTATTTATTTGCTGAATATGCTAAATACAATCCAGTCACAAAATAACATCCCAACAATGCTAACCATAAGCATTGCCCCCCAAATAAAAAGGATTCCCCCGTACTCCTCCTTAGCACTTGATCCTTTTCTAGAATTTACAGTAAGGGCTTATGTTTATGCCAAATTTTTCAAATTTAAAAATTGTTTGAAGTTTTTATCAAATTTCTTAGTTAATTTATCTTTTTAGGTCACTTTAGTTTATACAGGTGACTTGTTGTTTTCTGTTTTCATCTTTCAATAACAATTTTTAACAGTGAATTTCTGGTCATACATGACATCTGTCTAATTGTATATCATGTATATTAATTATGAGTTTAGTGATCGATTTCTGGAAAAGCATTTCAGATTAAACAGGAATCTCCTCTCAATTGCAATTGATATCATATGTCAACATTCCAATTTGGGTAGTCATTACGTTCAAAACTAATTAAAGTGAAGAAATTAATTTGACATTCCATAATATGATTCATTGATCTTTTAAAATATCCCTACAATACATTTCAAATTCTGTCTCAATAAAAGAACAGTTTTACAATCAAAAATTAAAAAAAATAATTTATAAGTGTTTTGAAGCTTTATTAGGTCTTAGAATTTTTATAAATTAATTTACAAGACAGCAATTGGCATTTTAAAAACTCTAACACAATCAGGTACCATGCAATCGCAATCGTTTTGATTCAATTCACACCCCCCAAAAAATCAATTCAAAGTTCGTATAAGCATCAAAACACTTTATTAAACAAATATTAGCATTGGATGGGTTTAATTTCGGAAAAAGTGATCAAACACGAAAATAGTGAAATATAAACCATCAGGGTTGCCAATTACAGTATTTTGGATTTATATGTTCTCATTATTTACTACAGCATAGGTGGGGTACATTCAAACACTTAGATGGAAGGAATCTTTGTTACAGGTTGACAAGGTTTTCGTGCGTGCACTCTAATTTGTTCATGCAAATTGAATAATATTTGACTCGTGTATCATGTGTCATGTTGATGCATTTTTCGATCTGACATTAATGCATGATTTACCCGAAAACAAGTTTTTAAAGATTTTTTAGAGATATATTGAGATTATTTTCTCGTTCTTACAAGTTAATTATTTCATATTTATGAAAAAAATTCATTTATATGACGATAATAATGTATAACCTTTTACCTTATACTTATAGACTTTTGTCATAGTTTTGCTTTGCAGTCATTTAATAATAAAAACCTATTCCAGATATTTAATGACTTTGATTGTATTGCTTCCTTTTCCCACGTAAAGTTGTTTTCACATCCACACATACACTAATGGGATCAGATACTTGTTTTGGTGTGAGTAGTAAATAAGAATTGACCATCCTTATCAAGGAGGGAAAAACACCATCACACACCAGTATGTACCCAAACATCATCAGATTCCACCCAGGGATGGAACCCCCCCTACTCCTGACCCGTGTAGGGAATCTGTGTTGTCCAGATTTATTCACCACCACTACTGTTGCTTCATCTAAGTCTAATGTACATATATCTCCTTGAATTTTTTGTTATATAGTATTGAATATACAGTTCCCCTCCTTTGTTACCCTTGTATGTTCTGTATTTCTTTCCCTGTCTTGTTATACCTGGTGATTTTAGCCTTACACCCTTCTCCATCCCCACCAGTAAGTCCCCATTGATGTGGGAGGAGTGTTGCATTGGTTCCCGTCTCCTGTTTTTAAAGAATTAGTGATATTGTTATCCAGTGTTATCCTATTGATGACGTTTTTTACATGTTTGTAAAATCAGATCCCCCTCCTGTGCCACTGTGTGGTAACCTTTGCCCCTCCTGTTTTTATCTTCTGTAACTGATTCCCCTGTAGATCTGTTTAAAGGTTACCAATATGATCACTGACCCAGAGTCTGCCTGACTGATCTAGTGACATATGGTACACTCTGTCAACACCTGGTACTGTGAACCCCTACCTCAGTGACAGAGGAAGATATAAACAGTTTTTGTTTCACATTAGATGTTGATTTACTGTCTTTCATTACTTGATAGGTTGTTGATTTCTGATTTGATTTTTGAGTTTTTGATTGAGGCTGTACTTTTCTTACCTCTTCTTTTATGTTTGGAGAATTTTTTCCCCAGTATTTCAATATCCTCTATTCTGTACTTTCCAGCAGTAAATACAGGCATCACTGGTTTTGTTGTCACTGGTATGGG
>NW_026921515.1:5000-18581 GCF_032062105.1 Saccostrea cuccullata | reverse complement strand
TACCCCGGGGATTTAATGTTTTTTTCCCAAACCTTTAATCAAAATTAATCTACATTTTTTTATAAAAATAAATAATATTTATTTCTTTTTTTAAATTTTGAAAAAAAAAATTTTTAAAAAAGGAAAATTGTTTGTTTAACCCCAAATGGATTTTCGTTTAACCAAAATTTTCCCAAAAATTAATTTTAATTCTTTTATTAAATTTTTTAAAAAATTAAAAATCGTCCATGTCTCACGACCGGAAGTGACGTCATCAACGACGAAAATTTCCGACAAGGTTCAGATGAATATCTATCAGATCTAAAAAAATAACAGAGTAAGTTGAGTAACATATTTCTGAGATATCTACAAAATGGATTAAAACAAAATTTCAAATTTTGCTTTATGTGTGTGTTCTGAAGTCCATTCTGAGAACATGACTGTTTTGTTATAGATCCAGACAGTGATGAAATAAATAAAGTGGATGAGTTGAAGAAATTTCTAAGGAAAGAAAAGACAACTGTTACCCATGCCAGAGGGATTCTTGTTGGATGTGCTGAGGCTGGAAAAACAACGCTACTGAATCGATTGAGAGGAAAACGTCAAACTGTAAATGAAATAACAGAGTCCACCAGGGGACTGGAGGTCCATCAACATCTGTTTATTGTTAGAGATAAAGTTTTAGAAGGTAAAAATAATTTCTGATACATATTCATAGTACAAATGACAAACAAGTAACTTTTTAATCAAAAGAAACCAACTTGAGTTTTTAGCTCATCTGAGTTGAAAGCTAGAGTTAGCTTTTCTGATCATCCATTGTCCGTCGTTCGTCCATCTGTCCATACGTAAACTTTTCACATTTTCAATTTTGAATCAAGATTCATTAGGCAATTTTTAAAAAACCTAGTTTAAAACATCCTTGGATGAAGGATATGGAGATAACAAACAGTATTCAATATTAAAGTCCATAAAACAATACAAAATAGGAGCAGAGCAAACACGGCCCTCCGAAACATCAGAGGTGGGATCAGGTGCCATGGAGGATTTACATACTTCGAATTTAGAAATAATAAATTATGAACAGAATCAACGAATTTAACTTTCATTTACCAGAATTGAAATAATTTATAAACATAGAAAATATTATGAAACTCAAATTTCATGCAAATAAGACACACATATACATATGTACCCTTACCTCACATGAGGTGTAAAAATCAAATGTAAAATGCGGCAAGAGTATGTTTTTTTTGTGTTTCCCTGTATATTAGGCTTTATAATCTTTATACTCTGTGTAACTGTAAATAATTTACTCAATGACTGAAATAAATGGGAAGGTTTTGTGAAAATTTAACAATTTTTTTAAATCCTGCTCATTGAGTCATTCTCCCATTTAAGACTATGAATTCAAAATAATATGATAAAAATGCAATTACTAAATCTGTAATTTAAGCATAAAAATCTTTACGTTAGATTTAAAATATCAAACTTACTGCACTCTTCACAAAACACGTTATCGCCATACATTCGTATTCGAATGGTAATTAGATAAAATAAAGGAAAATTAGTACATACACTCTGTAATAAATAACAAAACTGATCAAACAAACCTGAGATCCAAATACCAAAAACTCTTAAGTTGATTGTAAAGAAATTGAATTCAAATTACAAATCTCCAAAAACACCTAGCCCTGGAAAAAAAAACAAGGACTGGAATGAACTTACAAAACCATGTAACCAATGCGAAATCAAAACCAGTCACCTTTGTCAAAAGGTCTATAAAAGTAGCTAATATGAATAACTTAAACCTGGCCTAATTTGCATTTATTTTAATAAGTATATTTTTATTATGATTTATTAAAGGTAAATAAATTCAAACATACACATAATAATATTTGACATACAATTCAAAATAAGCATTTTCTGACTAAATAGATATTAAGGTCATTGGCAACGCAGGGTTTCCGGAGAAAAAAGGTTTATACATAGGTTTTCTCACTTATGAAAAAAGTCATTGAGAATTCTCTTGGCGCTGAAATCCAATAAAGCATAGGTTACAGACCGAGAAGTAAACAAAAGCACGTGTGTTTTTTTATGGGATATATTCAACTCTACAGTAATAAAAGAAAAGCAGCGATGGGTTTGTTTACATTGTGCTGAGGGGGCAGACAGTCAACAGGCCGTCATTTAGAATAGGTGCATGAATGCTGGGAAGTGCAAAGATGTGATTTAATTTTGCTGAAAGTGGTGATAGCCAGGTAGACCGAATGAGAACGATTCTATAGGTTATGTGAATGAGACACCATTAATAGTTACTATAAATCCTTGTTAAAATGTTTTATGACAGTTCGCTTCCAATAAAGTAAATTATAGAATAGAAACAAACAAGCAGTCTCTTGATCAAAATGAATATTGATTAGAAGTGAAGGGAAGTAACTCAAAATTAAAAAAAAAACAGTGGTAGTATTTCTGTGTTTTGTTTCAATATTTTCATTTTCAGCCAAAGTATATGCATGTCATCGGAAATAAGGTTTCAACAATGCATTTAATGTATAAACCTTATGAAATAAATGGGTTTTGGAGAAAACGTATGGTTGAAAACAATATTGGGCCATTTTATCAACATTTTACATAGGAAATGCATTGAAAATTGTAAAAACATTGATTTGACAAAATCTATAAAGGAAGGCTGGCTTGATGGGTAAAACGGACCTGATTTGAATATGTTTGGTACCATTAAACCTGTTCAAAAAATCTTGAAAAATCCTATACGAAAACCAGAAACGTTGCCAATGTCCTTAATATCACATCATGACCCTGCGGGGTATGGAAGGGTCACAACTGGGGATTAATTTTTTACAAAGAAATATGAAGATGATTTAAAAAATGTTAAATAAAGACAGACTTTATAAAAAAAGAATTATAATCGTTTTCTCAAGAACAGGAAAGTTTTATGCTATAGTGATATGGAGGCGTCCTTGAGTAATATAAAGCAAAACCTGTTGTATTTGCATCCCTACTATAAAAGTTGTCATATATGTCACATTTTTTAAACGCATCTTATTTGTGTGTTATTTACAAACCCAGACTTTAAAATGATAAAAATCTCGCGTGAAGTGGCATTGATGCCCTTAATTTAATTAGCCTAACATATTTACTAGTCCTTGTTATGCCCGCAGGCATATAGGTCAAGCACTAAACTTATCCACTTCTCTCTATCTTTAACAGTTTTCTCCAGTTCTCCCCAAGTTAGCTTCTGGTCCCTCATTTCTATTTTAACAGTCCTTCGCCAGGTTGTCTTTGGCTTACCAGTTTTCCTGTTCCCTTACCGGTGTCCATCTAAGGGCTACTTTGGTGATGTTGTTCGATGGTTTCCTCAACACATGCCCTAGCCCTCGCCATCTTTGTTTAGTCAACTATCAGGTGACTTATGGCTTATGGTCTTCGTACGTTGTTTTTCGTCCATTGGTCATAAACTTTTAATCGTTTGTAGCATCTTCTCTGGTCAACCACTGAACCTATTTCAACCAAAGAACTATATGCGGTATATTGCATATATTTGCCCCCACTAAAGTCAAATTTTGGGAACTTCCTGAAATGTGCTCAATTCAATAAATTGTATGAGAAATATAAATTAACAGAAAATACCATAGTGTCAAAGCAGTGTATTCACAATTTTTGTTTTTATGACATCACAAACTAGTCCGATTTTATATCCTTTTTCAGAAAGAAGACAAAATGGACAACATTTCAACAATTTTAGCTTTAAAATTTATAGAGCGCAAGTTTGTTCAGGAACAATATTGATATATTTCATTGATATTATCATTCTACACATCATATCAAAATATTGATCCTGAACACACATGCGCTCAGTGACTTTTACTCAAAATATCAACGAAATATGTACATTTTTCTGCAAAATTCATAAAAAACTGAAATTTACATCAGGTTTGTGACGTCATTGCGTACATATGGTGTCATAACTTATGAAAATATTCAGTGCTTTGAAGTCAGCATATACTCCCCTGTTTAAGAACTTAATTAAATATATCTCCATTAAAGTTTGATTTGGGGGGGCAAATATCGGTTACTACCGAATAAAGTTCTGTAGCATAAAGCATTAATAGATGAAAGGAAATAGAAATAAAAATAAAAAATCTTCTCTTCTGCTCCTGGGTATTAAGCTGATGAACTAAGTACACAGTAATAAGAATTAAGAGTGCTTTTTCTATACTTATTAGTTTCATGGTCCCATTGGTCATGGGTTCCGGAGTTATTATGCCCCTCTTCAAAGAATGAAGGGTACTGTATAGCGGGTTTTCTTGGTGGGTGTAAAATTTGGCGTTTTGCCTTCTCAAAGGTATGCCAATAAGTTTGGTGTAATTTATTTTAGCAGACACAAGGTTTCATCTCTTTGCAAATGAGCACTAAGAAGAGTACTGACTATTTTAGCGATTTAAATTTAAGCTGACTGCCATCAAAATGCCAAATAAGCCAACATTATCACCCTGCTAAAATAACCCGCTAAACGGTATATTGCTTTGCTGTTGTCTGTTGATTGGTCGGTCTGTCGGTCAACCATCAATGTCCGTTCATTTTTTCGCACACATTGAAATGAAATTTTGTATACAAATTGATGTGTTATAGAACCTGCCAAAAAGACGTTTGCTCGTTTCTTATCACCTGACCAGACACGATTAAAACTGCATATGATTAAAGGATAATATAATCCATAATGTGAATGATCACAAGCGATTCTGCATGATTGGTTCGTCAACAATAGCGTTGCAGCTACTCTATACAGTTACTATATAACAAGTTTTAAAATGAATTCATTTACTGAATAACAAATCTGTTTACAGTGGCTGAGGATGACTCACCATTGAAGACATTTATCAGGATAAACGCTGCAGACTTGAAACCAGACCCAAGCAGTGCAGTTGACAGCTCCAATACAAAGGAACACGGGGACACCCTGGAAATGAAAAATACTGATAAAGACACTGAAGTTATTCATAGCACAGAGGAAAAGAAAGAGGAGAAAGTAGAGTTATCTAGCCCACCAACTAAACGCAGAAAAGAAGAGAACTCAGTAGATGTAATGGCCAGTGCTCTCTCCTCAGAAGCTACAGCTATGGTGAAGGATGAAATTTTTCAGAAAATCTTGTCTGATAAAGAAAAATTCCCAACTGTTAGCATGCTGGATTTTGCTGGACAGTTAGCATATTATGCCTGTCACCAGATTTACGTAACACCAAAGGCCTTCTTCATCCTTGTATTGGACATGACTAAGAACTTTGAAGATGTTGTTGATAAAGAGCGGGATAACCAGGAAGGATCAATCTTCTCTGTGTGGACTTACAAAGGTAAAACACTTGTCTAAGCAACTACTTATAATTTTGTTCACGGACAATAAACACCCAGTTACAACTTTGTTTAATAGATTGAAATATTTAAAAAAAACATGTTTAGCTTTACTATTCAGAGTTCAAAATAGCTTATGCAATAGTAAGGTGTCTGTTGTCCGTCTGCCTGTCTGTAAACAATTTTTAAATACTCTGCTCCTCCTACAGCTTTGGTCTGATTTCAATATAAATTATATAACTTGGCAAACAAGTGGATTACACTCAGATACATAATTATATCATGTTTATTTCTGCCTGTTGGAAAGTTTCAAATTCAAGTGCTACTTTTCCTTTGTTATATGTACATACCAGTAGAGCTACAGTCTCATCAGAGACTTCTGGTTGATTTTGTTAAATGATGTTGCCATGGTTACTTAAATCAAAATTTCTGTAAAATTATTTTATAAGGCTTCTGCTCCTACAGTTTTAGTCTGATTGCAATAAATCTTTCCACAACAAGAGACTAAACTAAGAATTATTATTCTATTTATTACTGTTGCAAAGTTGCAAATCCAAGTGCTACTTTTATCTTACGTTAAAAGTACAACAAGTAGCTCCACAGCCTCCTTTTTGTTAAAATAATTCTACAAGAAAAAAAAACCCTTGATTGAAATGTATTCACATAATGAGACGCACACAAAAATATATCTTGGAAAAAAGTAGAATGTTATGAATATACTTTGTGTATTATGCTCTGTTCAAAGCTAAGTTTCAAAGCTATCCAAGATATTTTACCTTAAAATTCGAAGAAGGGAAGGCATACCCGGTAAACTGTTATATGTTGATTTAGTTGATGAGAGCTATGCAACTTCTTCAAAATTTTTTGACATGACCTTTCCGTTGACTTTGATATACAGGTATATCTTAAATTATGTCACGTTTAGTTAAGTTTTAAACATATCATTCAAGGTATGTGTTATCAAAAAACAAATTACATGTTGTTCATTTAAAACTTGCAGCACATTGATGCATTTAGTGATATATATCAGATAAGTATTGCTTCAAATGCATAAACATTTTCCAGATGAGTGACCAGGTTAAAGTTTTGTGGAGCAGGTATTTCCAAGGTATAAAGTTCCTGAACCAAAATTGCATGGATGATGCATTTAAAAATAACACTACCAAACTTGTCTTCGGATGCTGGATCTGACATATTTTGTTCCCAGTAACTACAAGCCCTACCTGAACCAAAATTGTATGGATGATGCATCTCAGGGATGGACACATACCAGACTTGCAGAAAGTCGGATGCTGGATCTGACCTATATTTTGATTCAATATCAGTTCAGTAACTAGTAAGTTCATTTCGGTACCTGAACCAAAATTGCATGGATGATGCATCTAGGGATGGACACTACCAGACTTGCTTCGGATGCTGGATCTGACCTATATTTTGATTCTCAAGTAACTATAAGCCCTACCTGAACCAAACGTGCATGGATGATGCATCTAGGGATGGACACTACCAGACTTGCTTCAGATGCTGGATCTGACCTACATTTTATTCCCTTATATCAGTTCAGCCCTACCTGAACCAAACTGATCAGAATTTTATATCCATACAAATTTTCATGTTGCTTCAATACATGTATTTCCTCGGCGGGGATTCATGTCCTATGGACATATTTCTAGTTGATAAAATAAAATCTGTGATCCTTAAATGAAAAAAGTGCACAAATTTCTGTAAAAAAGTCATACCTTTCATTTTGAAATGTAATACATTGTTTGAAGTTGTAGTGGATATCAGTTATTGTATTGGATGTGACTCATACATTGTCGGTCAGATATCAGTTCATTTCTGTGGATGTGACTCATACATTGCGGTTATTAATATCATTCAAATTGTGGATGTAAAGACATTGTAATGTTCAATATACATTTTTGACAGATATCAGTTCATTTCTGTGCAAGTTATGACACATACATTTTCTTTGACAGAAAAATTTCTTGGATGTGACTCCATTGTCTTCGTTCATTTCTGTTTTAGCACGAGGACTTAACAAGTGGATATCAATTTCGTGGACACAAAAATTATCTTCAAACAAGGGAACATTTGATCATATATTTTCAGATATGTTCTTTAAATAATTGGGTCATATATTGTTTGCATTAGATGTCCGATGTGACCATTTGTTTATCTGTTCATTTTCTTCACAACCGTTATAGCAAATAATGAAATGTGAATACATTGTATATCAGATAATTTCTTATATCCGTATCTTTTAGCGAATTCTGTTTTGCATTTTTTCCTTCAAGTATTTCTACCAAATATGTGCCTAGGAAAGCAAATATTTAAAACATATCTTTGATAACTAAGGTCATATTATGTATTGGATTATATATATAAATGCTAAACAGAAATAGAGTCCGTTAAATTTATCAATTTTTTTATAATCTTTAAAAGTTTATTATATAGGATGTGAATTTCATTATATTTAACCTGCTGGGACTCAAACACACTTTGTTATATCCGTGTTATATCAGAGTTCTATAGAAAATTTTACATAGGGATTTGTTAAGAAATCTGTGGGTACCCATAATAACTTCGTTATATCCATGAATTTTATATCATGTTTTGTATTTAAACGAGTTTTACTGTAGTCAGTTGTAGTGGCTATCGGTTCATTTCTGTGGATGTGACTCATACATTGTCGGTTGGTAGCCAGCAATGATAAATCTGTTGCCAATCAGATTGACTTCTTTCCTTATGCTGCTTGCCTTCACAAGTACACCACACCATAATCCAATGTGACCCATAAATTGTCGCTCAGTAGTCAGGAATTATGAATCTGTTTTCAGAGGGTATTGCTATTGAATGGTTTTCTTTGCATATGCTGCTTGCCTGAACAAGTACAATACATCGTTATACATTTCTTTTTTACTACAAATCAGATGTCACACTGAAGGAAAAAGATGTGTGAAATTGTCTTCAAAAATTATTTACTGCACGTTCTACAGTTCATATTTTATTTTTGAATAACTTTTAATATGCTAACAAAATATGAATTTTCATAATTCTTCTGGGTTATTATAAACCCAAAAACAAAATTATAGATTGAAGTTCTTTTATTTTTAGATGTTTTAAATACAAAACAGTAAAGCTAAACACTTTCCAGAGACACTGACTTGTTTGTTTTTTATCATGATGCTTTGTTGTTCTTTTAGACTACCTGAAGTTTTGGATTACCTCAATCAAGACATTTGGAGGCAAAAAGGCACCACTGTTTCTTGTTGTCACACACACAGAAACAAAATCTACAGATGTAAGTATTCTGTCTATAAATGTTTTTTAACATATCTGTAGAATGCACAATAACAGTGTATACTTCAGAACTACAAAAGAACCAACATTTCATTTACAGTAAATCGTATCACACAATTATGTATTACATCCAATGTGGTATTGATAATCTATAATGGATACCTTATTTACAGTTTTATCTGTAATCAGTTAAAACTAATTACCAGTTTAAATCCAGAATATATGATTTTCAAACATCAACACACAATTTAGCATTTACAGTGATAAAATCATAGCTCACAATTATGAATTAATATCTCTATGCTTGCTTTGTTTACTTCTTCAGGAAATAGAGAAGTATTTGAGGGAGTTTTGGAATGCCGTACCAGATGAAGATAGAGATTGGTTAAGTGAGTCTCTGAATGATCGAGAATATGCAGTAGGTCTAAAGGAACTTAATGATAATACCAAGGAAATACTAGAGTCAATGAAAAAATCCATAGTGGAACTATTCACAGACGAGAACAATACAAAAGTTGAATTACCTTCTTCATGGGCTCTAATGGAGCAGTTATTATATGAAGGAGGCTTGAAGGTTTTGTCCCTGAGTGAAATCTGGAAGCTCAACGCATCTCTTCCCGATGAATACCAAATCAAAAGTGATGAAGAAATGTCAGAATTCTTAAAATGTTTCCATGATAATGGTCTTCTTTTGAATTTTGGAGAAGCGGAATTGAGGGAACATGTTATACTAGATATTCAGTGGTTTGCTAATGCTTTCAGCAAGATAATTGCTGATGAAAATCACATCAATAAAGATTGTAAAAGGAAATTAATTAAAGAGTGGAAATCCTTCAACAAAACGGGGGAACTTAAAGATAAAGTGATAAATGCACTGTGGAAAGATGAACCCTCTTACTCGAAACATAAAAGTGAAATTATGCCGTACATGGAGAAACTTCAAATGCTGGTACCTTTGAATGCATATGAGGCTGTATCAGAAGGTGGCATGTCATGGTATGTCCCGTGTATGAACAAAAAGCAGTTTAAAGCTGACTTCCGTGAAGATAAGTGGGAATGCTCTTCCATTTTGTGCTATCGATTCAGTTCCTTTGCCATGTTTGTGTTCTACAGACTGGTAGCATACTGCATAAGTTCTCTAAGATGGAGTGTTGCAAAAGATGAAGATAATGAAGGAAGTCCATGTCTTTATCAAACAGCAGCAGTGTTTGATCACAATGAACACACTGTTGTTGTTGGCATATGTAATGAAGATATTCAGTTGCAGGTGCTGAGAATCAAACCGTTGACTATAGACAAAGAAGTATCAAATGAAATTGGAGACTCCATTGATAAAGCAATAGAAAAATTGACAGAAACATTTATTGGCACAAAGATATTCCTCAGAGGATTCAAATGTCAAAATATTATTTGTGATGAGAGAGATGTGTCTTTCACCCTTGCGAGTGAGCTGTCCGATATCAGGGCTGAAGAAACGCAGTGCAAGTGTCAACTTCAGGAGAAACATGTGATTAACATACAGATGACTTTGGGATACTGGGAAAAGGTATCAATTTGAATTTAAACCTACTTTGTGGGTATAAATTTGTTTATGTTATAATTAATAATAATAAAAAGAACAATTAAACACTATTACATTTTACGACAAAGTTAAAAATTAAATTTCATACATAGATTTCATATATCATATACGCATATAAAATACTATAAGCTTTTTCATTTAAATTTTGCGAATTTTTGGATGATTAAAGAAGAACTATATTCATACTCTTAGAAATTCCTTGTAAATTTTCACTGTTAATACGTAAGCTCATTTTTAAAAAAAATAGATACAATTCATGATTAATGCAAAGTATTTTGTTATAAAGTTATAACTGCCCCTTTTCACAGGACAGTTTATATGAACTGAAGATTGATGATATTTAAACTAATGCTATTGTGATTACATTTGTAAATCAAGTCCTATATTTGTGAGCTTACACTCATGTGCTATTATTAATGCTAATAATCTATATTTCAAAATCATTCTCAGGGAGGTACTGTCAAATTACATATTTTCATAGGGTAATTTTGGGTGGTTTGAGTAAAAACTCTTCGTTTGAGGGGAATTTGAATTCATGGATGAAGAATTTTGAGTACTTCTGTATGTAACATGTGTAACATTATACATTTCGTGGTGGACCTGAATTCATGATTCTCTGCAGACCTTGAAATAACGAAAATTAACCCCAAACCCCAACACGAAAATTTGTGATATCACAGTAACCTGAAAGAATTTGCTGCTTTGTAAATTAATATGAATTCACTTTATTTCATAAAATTTTCAATTAAATGTGGTTCAAATAACACAGGTTCATTAACTCCCTAGAATGGTCCTGACCATATACCAATTAACTGACCAATTCCTTATGACTCATTTCGAACATTAATATATTGATTGATTGATTGTTTGTTGTTGATTAACGCCTCTCTCGAGAATTTTGGAGACACTACCACTCATATGGAGACGCCACCACTTGCTGTTCGAGGGCTACAAATTCTGACCTATACTCGGCTCTTACGGCCAATGAGCTGTAAGGGATCTTTTTGTGCCAGCACTTACTGTGACACGAGATGTAGGTTTATACGGTCTCATCCGAAGGAGCCGTCTCCACGTCTCACAGTGGGATTCTACCCATGACATAAGGACTACCACCTTACTTTGCGACTCTAGTACAGACGCTCTATCCACTGCCCAATGCCGGCAACGAGCTCAATATAATGTAGAGACATACTGCTTTCATCTCCCTCAAAAATTCCTTAATAGTGCAGGCATTAAATTTAATACAGGCTTTGTAAATCTGCAATGTCCTAGAATTTTGACAAAAATGAGTAAATTTTTAGCATCTTCAAATTATAATATGAACTGGCTCCTTTACATGAGTTTAGATGTGATGATGTGACTTACAATCAGGGGCTTCTAGCTAACATTGATCTATTTTGAATTCACATTGACTAAAATTGTTGTCATTTCCAGGATCTTTTAAAAGATACAGAAGCACACAGAAGTTTATCACTGACATCTATGGACAGACTTGATGCAGGAGGTAAGGCAACTACAAATAGAGATATGGCGACAGAGTTAAACTCTTCTTAACCTCTTAACATGCTTAACAAAAACAGATAATTTAATGCTCTAAAATTCAATATTTTAGAAAATACGTTTTTTTTTGTCCTGTCTGATTTTTTTTCAGATAGTTAAAATTTTATTTTTTTTCTATAAATTTCTACCTTCATTGTGATGATTGATTGATTGAAATGAAGATTTTAAAGGCTTTTTATTTGGTAAATGTATACATATACTTATCTGAACTTTAAAACTGTTCAATGATCCTTTTTTTGTTTGTTTGTCAGTTCATCCAATCGTGTCTTGGTCATGGTGTAGTAGTGTAGAAATAATATCATTTCACATTTTTGACTTCTTCTCTACTAATCTCTAGTACCACTGTGCCAATTTCAGCCAATCTTGCCATAAAAATCCTTGAGTAAGGAGATGCAAAATAATTCAAATGAAGAACCTCGCCCTCTTCCAAGGGAAAATGATAATGAAAGAGTGACAATTTTTGGAGAAATCTTTTCAAAATTGTTTTCTCAAGAACCACTTAACTAAAAAATATCAAACTAACAGGATACATTCTTTATTTAGGGGAAAATTCAAATGTGTTCAAATGATGACCATTGGGGGTAATGTCAGGTCACAATGAGGGATCAGAGTTCTAAATACATGTAGGAATAATTATGAAAACATATTTAAATCTTTTCAAGAACATCAAAGCCATGATTAGTCATATTGATATGGAAAAAGTCTAATGCAGTATCAATTTCAGTTTCTTCCAATGATGGCACTTGGACCAAAATGGGAATTAAAGCTTTACACAGGAATACATGTATATAGGGGAAAATTTAAAATCTTCGTCTTAAAGTCAGCAAAACTAGGTTAAGTCATATTGATATGGAAGCACCTTCAGGTAGTGCAGATGCAAGTTTGTTCAAATAATGACCTCTGGGGGTAGACATGGGCCACAACGAACTTTTACATAGGAATAGATGGGAAAACATCTTTAATGAAACATATGGAGATAACGAACAGTATTCAATATCAAGTCCATAAAACAATACAGAACAGGAGCAGAGAATCCCCTGCCGACCGGTCACAGCAGCTGTGTGCTCCTTGTCATGATCAGGAAATAACGGAATGAAAAACGTCGGTCAGCATTTGACGACTCAATTAGAAATTGTATTTGCTGACAAGATCATTGTATCTACTTTTGAAATGATGACTTTAAACAAGAATGCTGACGTTTTTGTTTCATCAACTTGGTTGGCGATAATTTACCTCGTTTTAGAAATTGTTGATACGTAGAGCAGGTGATGAAGGAAAGTATTGGAAGTTGATAAGAGAAAAGTAAAAGTCAACACCTTTATCATAGATCTTAATTGGTTGTTAGATTACCATTAATGTCTTTTTCAGGTAAAATATCCAAATATGAAACAGTTGTGCCAGAATCTGTGGTATCTTTTACCTCAAGCTCACTTGGATAAATTGTATAGACACAAGAACGAAAATAATTGTTAATTGACAATACATCGTCGATATATCTAAATGTCGAGTTGACGGGTGCAGCAAATATTTAGCTCACCTGAGCTGAGAGCTCAAGTGAGCTATTCTGATCATAATTTGTCTGTTGTCCCTCTGTCTGTCCATCTGTAATTTTTCACATCTCCTCCATAACCACTGGGCCAATTTCAATTTCAACCAAACATGCCACAAATCATCCTTGGATGAATGGGATTCAAGTTTGTTAAAATTAAGGGTCTCGTCCTTATTCAAGGAGAGATGATTTGGAAATGGTGAAAATTTGGTGGCATGTTTCAAAAACGTTCTTCTCAAGA
>NW_026921515.1:0-2500 GCF_032062105.1 Saccostrea cuccullata | reverse complement strand
GCCAGAAAAGCTGAAACTTATGTGGAAGCATCTTGGGGTAGTGTAGATTCTAAATTGTTCAAATCATGACCCCCTGGGGAAGGGCAGGGCCAAAATGGGAAATTTAAGTTTTACATAGAAATATAAAGGAAAAATCTTTGAAAATCTTATTCTCAAGATCCACTGGGCCAGAAAAGCTGAAGCTTATGTGCACATGGAAGGATCCTGGGGGTAGTGTAGATTTCAAAATGTCTAAATTATGATCAGTGGGGTAGGGTGGGGATGCATTATGTATTACAAGGAGGACATCTGGTAAAGAACAGAATGGTCAAAGCTTCTCAGGTGAGCGATGTGGCCAATGGGTCTCTTGTTTGGTAAGCAATCATAATGTTGATGTATTATTAGGGATTTAGTGGATCACTTTTTTTCAGATTCAGCCTCAGGAATGTTTCAAAAGCCAATTGATAACTCTCAGCGGAGTAAAGAACCAGAAACCTTATTCTGTGGAGAATGGCATAAAAGTGTTGGTCATTTGGTGTGTAGTGATGGGACAGCTGGTACCGCATTCAGGGTTGGAAGTTGTTATCTGATGACAGCATTCCATGTGATAAGAAAAACTTATGGTTAGTATCTAAACATCTTTTAGCTTTTTTTGCATGAATTGTATGTCTTTCACTTTTTTCAAATGATTACTGCTGTACAAAAACACTGTATATTTATATCCCACGCAACTAGTTGCGTGAGGTATAATGTTTTTGACCCGTCCGTCAGAGTGTCAGTCAGTCAGTTAGTCCTTTTTTTTGTCAGCGTAATCCTCATAAACCGCTGCACAGAATTTCGTCAAACTTTGCAGATATATAGGACACACTGTTTAGATTTGCATATTACCAGGAAATACTGATTTCATTATTTTTTCCGGAAATTTCCGCACTTTTTAACTTAGGCATTTGGCCATACCTTGAATATAGAGATGAACAGTTTGTCAGCGCAACTCCTCATAAACGGCTGCACAGAATTTCGTCAAACTTTGGAGATATATAGGACATAATATGTAGATGTGCATATTATCAGAAAATTCCGATTCCATTATTTTTTCCGGGATTTTCCGCACTTTTTAACTTAGGAATTTGGCCATACCTTTTATATAGAGATGAACAGTTTTTCAGCGCAACTCCTCATAAACCGCTGCACAGATTTTCGTCAAACTTTGGAGATATTTAGGACACAGTGTGGAAATGTGTATATTACCAGAAAATTCCGACTCCTTTATCTTTCTGGGAATTTTGGCACTTTTAAATTTGATTTTTGGCCATACCTTGAATATAGAGATGAACATTTTGTCAGCTCAATTCCTCATAAACTGCTGCAAAAATTTTCGCCAAACTTTGCAAATATTTAGGACACAAAGTATAGATGTGCATTTTACCAGGAAATTCAGATTCCATTATTTTTCTGGGAATTTCGACACTTTACAACTTAGATTTTTGGGGATATCTTGAATATAGTGATGAAAAGTTTGTCAGCGCAACTCCTCATAAACCGCTGCAAAGAATTTCATCAAACTTTGCATATATTTAGGACGCAATCTGTAGATGTGCATATTTCCAGGAAATTTCGATTCTTTCATTTTTTCTGGTATTTGCAGCACTTTGAGTTTCGGGGGAGCGTGGGTTATGTGAGCTTGCTCACTTTTTCTTTCATTTTGTACTATTTTTATCTCTTTAAGGTATTACCATCCTCCTATGATTTCACAGGTTTTTGCAAAAACTGTATTTAGATTAATTTTATTTCATACCAAATAGTACAATATTTTTTGGAAGAATGCTTTTCAATAGGTGTCATGGTAAATATTCTTAAGTAAACGATTTTTTAAAATGTATATTTTATTTATTTAATCAATTATTCAGTCTTTAAAAAATGTTGACAAGGGCAATAACTCTTTCTCAGGTTTCTTCATTCAGGCATTTTCTATATTGTACCCTTAATGTAAAATAATTTTCCTGATTGTGTATTCACAATTCAAAAATATCTTATATAAGTAGCAAGTATTTCGGAACATTCAGCATCAGAATTATACATTTGAACCAGTTTAAACATAAATTTTATAATATTGTTTACAAAATATGTACATTTTAATGCTGATGTTTACATGTACTTCAGTTTATCAATGTCTCCAATCTTAAATATTTAACATTGCAACCTATCCTTTTTTGTAATAATTGGAATTTTAAACTACATTGTATATTAAATGAAAGTAAATAGAAGATTTGAACCATTGAAGTTTTGAGGATAGAAATACCTTAGAGTATTTAAGCGAGTGCAAAAGTAGCTAAAGTTGGTAAGACTAATAAAGATTGTTTTATGATTCTATTTTGTCTAGAAATGTACATCGATAATATCGTAGAAAATGCCCAGTCTGATCCACATCGCAGCATTAATTATTCAAGGTTATTGCAAAAACTGCAAGTAAGGGAATCCGGGAGAGATATTGAAGAGAAATTAAGAAATGGGATCCTGGAAT
>NW_026921514.1:0-18877 GCF_032062105.1 Saccostrea cuccullata | reverse complement strand
CTTGTGTGTGTGATTCCGATTTATGCAACAGTGATTGTGGTAAATAATATATTGCTCTTCGTTAAGTTTTGTGAATGCCCATTCAATTTCAATTGGTAACTCAGTTAGTTGACAGCTCGAATAAATATCACAATATACCTTTCGAAAAGATTAAATAAAAACACTTCTGAATTAGGGGTTAAGTTGATACGAAGTAGATATTTAAATTAAATACAATAAATAAAATATATACATAATGTACAAGGAGAAGATTTCGAGCAGCAAACCTTGTAAGTTATTTGAATAAAAGTTTCTGGCTAGGGTGCACGTGTAGTGCGACAATTAGTGTAAAATATTCATGGTTATTCATTGGATTGTAAGCTGTTTTACGCCCCGTTGAAAGTTTTCCCCATATAGAGACGTCACTATATACCAAAAGGCTTTAAATTTAGACTTTATTGGACCATCCATATATCAATGGGGGTTTTTTAATCGTGCCAATGCCTACCGTGAAACAGTGCTTTGGCTCTTTATGTCTCATTTGAAGTACCCACAACTTTTTTTTCAATGTGCCCTGCACTTGTGAAGGGGAACAGTTGCAAACTTTTCTTGTTTGACTTAAATCCACCGCAGTCGTGATTAAACACCACCACGATCACGGAGGGGCGCTTTACCAACTGAGCTACAGTGACGGTTCAATACATTGCAAGACACTCTTTAAAACATAAAGGCCACGTTTACTTAGATGAGCATTGTCGCTTTGTTTTTTTTATAAACTGTTAATATTAGATCTTCAATTATACAAAGAAGAAAGTAAACTGCACCACGTTTAAAGTGTGATGAACATGTTCAACTTATATAAAAGTAAGTATTTTCCTGTGTTTTCAGGAAACAGAACAAGACCAATCACTAAAACAACAACTACCATATTCTCACAACAACAATGAAATGAAAGTAAACCTAGGGCATATTTCTTCTTCTATTGTATGTTAAGTTTTACTTAGAAAATACTTTCGAAAATATTATATCATTTTGTCGCTGTATGCTATATAGTAAAGCCAAACAATATATTTTTTTTTCAAAATTATAAGGTAAATAAATTCACAGTAGGGGTCGGTTTTTATTAGAATAAATTGTTAATACATGTACACGTTTCCCCCGAATTGCCTAATGTTTGTTTGTGGAAACACCAACACGTGCCGCTGGAGGGCTAAAAATTTTAAAATTTACCATACAGGGCCATTGAGTAATACATGAGGGATCTCATTCATACAAACACCTACTGTGGCTAACTGATGAACAGGTATCCACCTCGCAGCGGATTTGTACATGTTCCGCGTCGAAAAATAGAATCACCTCCTCCCTATGCAACTCTAGAGCAGACCCTGTAATTAATCTCAGTGAGATGTCGTAGATACTAAAATTTTTGCATGGTGTCCACTACGACATCTCAGAGCAACCCCAACAACGTAATTCAGGGTTTTTGCCCCACTTTCCCGCTTGTTTCAATCAATAGGGGCTAAATTATTTTTTTTTTCATTTGGAACCCATTTAAGTCTCTATCAGTATGAAACACTGTTTTTCCCTTTTCAAAGGATTAGAGCTAGCAAAATATAAACGTGTTTATTTTTCATGGCTGTTTGCTATTCGTTTAAACCTCCGACGCTGAAGAGTTCCGCAACAGATTGCCTCAAATACTTCTTGCTATAGTTCATTCCTATATGAAATAGTAGTAGAACAGGTATAACTATTTTTAACGTTTTTGACCTTGACCATAGAATTTTGCCATATGTGAACAGTTACAACTAGAAATTTCAAATTTCACAAGTATATATCCTATGGCTTGACGCCTTACTGAAAGTCTATTGATAACTGAGTACTGTTCTACATGTCTATTTCTTATGAGAAGGTCTTCCCTTGCGTACAAGTAAATTTCACCTTTGACCTCTAACCAGTAATTTAATGTTACACAATATTATGTTTAAGATTCGTTTCCGTTCGACTGCTGGGAAATCCTACATAATGGATATAATATAACGGGCGTATACCAGATTTATCCCTGGGGGGCCAGTGGAAAGTCCATAGACGTACTCTGTAACATGGATATTGACCCCAAGGATGGACGGTAACTTGCCTTTGCCGACTTTATTGTTCCAAACATATCTTACTCACGCCCACAACAAATACAACAATTGAGACAAACATTATGTTGTACAGCATTTTTGCTTTCTTCAGTTAGTTACATGTAATGTGAGCTTCCCAAAAATTGATTATTCTATAAGATTAGCACATATACAGCTGAATTGACTATTGCTTTGAGTCTAGTTAGAGTATTGATTGATATAATTGTATTTAAGTTTTTTGCCATACCAGAAAACGGTTTTTTTTTAATTTTTTTTAGTTTTTAATACACAATATGACGTGGTTGCCTTTTATCATCTGCCATAGCATACTATTTGTTTAAAAGTTTTATAAACACAAAAATATCTTTGACGTTTTATATTTTTAGGTATTTCAATGGCGTCATCCTTTAACTGAAAATTTTAATGAACTTGGATAAAAATAAAAATGGTTTTGGCAATTGTTGGGAATTCTGGCTAGGTAAGATTTATATTAAATGGCACATTGCAGATCAAATAATTTATTCAACCCTAAAGAACTACTTTTAATTTTTAACTACGATATTTAAATCAATATGTGATACTTTCGTTTTTCGGCAAATTATTGTGGACACGCAACTAGCATTTATTCCCTGTATGTATTAGAACTGTAGGTCTAGTATTTAATGTATATGATTTGATAATACTCAGTTATAACCTCACTGATACGCAGAAGAATCGCAACAGGCAGTAAACTACAAATATAACATTTTCTAATCTAATAATTTATAAAAAAATGAGTAAAGTAAAATGTAGATTTAAAACCAATTGAAATGATTTTATTCAAACGTTAGTGTTATCTCTAAACCTAACAAAGTAACACATAAAAAAAAAATTTATGTAACCATCAATTTGGGCCGGGGAAAAAAATAAAGTAAACAAAGAAAAAAGGGTTTTATCATCAAACCACTTCGATATTTTGAAAAGGCATGCGTTAACAGATGGAGACGATCGTTGCGAATATCTTAAAAAACTTTTAGTTGGATAAAAATGAACAAAAACGATACCATTTTAAACTTTATCAATTCCTCAAGCAAATATTGGCTGCATAAAATATAAATTGAAGTAAGACACATGCATCGCCTTTATTCAAAAATGTGTTTATTTTCAATTTAAGAATATAGGACACGCACTGTGTAGAGTACGTTTTTATGCAAAAAGTAAAATTCGATGCTCTAAAAAATGGGACCTGTATTTTTCGATAGTAAGCGATGAGCAACTTTATATATCAAATATAATAAATTATTTTTACAGTTCCTTTATGGAAATAAATTTTATTTATCTCGTATTTTATAAACGGAAAGAACATTCTGATTAAAATCTTTTCAATGTTAAGAAAATTTAATTCTAAATTACTTCTCCCACCTCAATCCTCATACACTATCACTTAAACTTATATGTATAGATAATCCCATCCTCCGGCCTGCAATAACTGCTAAAAAAGCCCCATTTGTATTCAACCACAGCGTGCAGGTCTAAGAAAAAAAAAAAACAAAAACAAACAAACAAAACAAAACTTTTGATCAAAAGAACTTTTCTTTGGTATTTACAGATGCTGAGGTCAATATTCTCTAAACTAACACAGTGAAGTAAACCTTTGGGCTTCCGGTCTACGGACTGACAATTCGGGCTTATTCCTGCTTTTTTGTTTCATTTTTGCATTTGTTACTCAACTTTTTCTTTATTATGTGATTTTACAGCAATACTTTAGTTATTGAATTACGAAGAAATCTTCGCATTAAAAAAAAAACTTATTATTAATGGATACAAACTTTAAAACCTAAAAAATTCCCACGTTTATTAAACATGCAGGGGCTGTAACATAGAGCTTGTAAGTTTTTGACTTAAGTAGGGTCCTAAGTACGGTTTAAGCTAAACTTAGGGCCTGCTTACTACTTAAGTATGTCTTAAACCGTAACATAAAACGAACTTGCTACTTCTTAGCTAAGTCAAACTTATGTTAAAAATATTTCATATGAGTCATCATATGGTTTTTTATTTTTTATAGATATATTGCCAAAAATGATTCAGTAAGGGTTTTAATTAATCACATATTGAAATAAGCCTTTCCTATGGTTTAAGTTATGTTTGATTAATTTGTTTAAAAATTTTATTATGATATAAATTATTCGGAATATTTAAAAAAAAATATCACGGTGAGAAAGTGGCGATTAGTGGTTCATTGTAAATATTCACGACAATTGTTTTATCACCTGAGGGTTTTCCGTTTTCCCTTTTGTAACTCTTTTGTTTTGACAAATGTTACTTACCCCTTTTTTATCCGCAAGAAAAAATAAAATGGCCTATCCGCATAAAATTGAAACTCTAAAAGTTAATACTTTTGAATCCCGCAGCATCAGGCCATGCGTGTCAAAAGCAAAAACTGCAGAATTTTTATAGTACACTTAACAGCTTAAATATTCTTACACCATAACATTCTCTCTCTCTTTTTCTCTCTAGAACTGTAGTGAGCCCTGTCTAAATCCGCACTTGTCACGTTCTACATTTACTCTACTTTACAGATACTTTAACATTACTGTCATTACCCTCTTTCTTTTCTGTTTTTAACAAATTATACAAATTATTTCAACTCATAGTTTCAAAGTGAAAATACAGATTCATGGCTCATTACTGTTTTCAATTTATTTTAAAACAGAAACCCCACTAATTTAGACATATCCCTAAGATAAAATAAGAAAGATAAGATAATATTTATTTTAAAATCGGGTAAATACATCAACAAAGAACATTAGCTCTGAAGAGCTATTTTCCGTCTACCTGAAATTAAATTTTGTATTTATATGTATGTTGTGTTGGGAGTGATATTGGAATCAGTGATCAGCCCCTCCCCCCCCCCCCCCACGCAAAAATAAATCAGCGTCAAATAGAGATAATTTTCTTTAATGCATAATATGAATAGAGGAATGTTTTAACATCGAAAATCAACATTAAATGATTCTAAATATTTGTACAAGAAAGTTAAGATATACTTAAGTCACCTCTGCCGGTCGCCTAAAACCCCAGTCACATTTCCAAAAACGACCAACGGCCGACGGGTTTTGAAGCAAAAATGGGATTCTTCGGGTGACAGTCGTCAGTTTATCGGCCGTTGTCTTGGCCGATTTTGACCTATTTTTTTGTCGGCTGACCAATTTTGTGTCCATCGGTCCAAGTTATAATTTTTCATGCGTCGGTGGCCGATTTCTTCAAGTGCATTTATCCGTCGACCAACCTTCGATCATCGTCCGACCATCGGCTGTCAGTTTATTAAGTCGGTCGTCCGTCGTTGGACAATAAGGGTGTTGAAAATTTCGGCCGACGGTTAAAATCAAACTGTAGCTCAGAGCTCGATGATCGGGCCACTATTGGCCGACTTGTGAATATTTAACCTATTAAGGATACATAACACAAACAAAATTTTGATGCATTGATTGATATAATTTTCTTGAACGGAGATAACATCAATAATTAATCCGTAACATATAAAGAAATCTTAAGTATTCTTTGCTGCTTAGATATGCACCATTTGTCAATTCCATACAAATTTTACACACATTTTCAACACTGAGTCACATTTTTTACGATTCTGCCAGTTTAATTGCGTTGCAAACATTACTCCACGCCTGCTAATCGATCACTTGCACAACCAGCAGTTGTGTATAACAATCAAAAGAGATCGATTTCCGGTTGTGCAGTTGATGCGAATAATTCCAGTGCACAGGTAGTAAATGGACTCGATTCAGGCAATAATTGATATTTTTATTAAAATATAAGAATGTGATTCCATGAGTAATTTATTTTTCTTTAATTTTACACTCTCATAAAATGCAGTGATTGTCGATTAGCGACTATATTTGTTTTGAAGCAAGGGCTGGTAGAGCGAAAACGCTGATTGAAAACAGTATTCGCCGACTAAAATTCGTTTTAATCTCAACTAACCTTGAAAATTCAATGTCCACCATGAGTATGCTACAAGTGCATCCTATCCACCAAAACTGGGACTTCGATATGTGTATAATTTGACAAATTTTCGAAGAAAATAACATTGCTTGTGCATGCGATCATTCAGTTGTGAAAGAGATCTCGGGTTATGCATGAGATGAAGGACAAAAAGTTTCAAACTTTACGAATAAAATTAAACATTATATAATTATAACGTAGTCTTGCAAAATTTAAAACATTAAACTATAGAATTTTCTTGCAAATAAGATGAATTTGTGAGAAAAAAAGATATATAAGATAAGTAAACTGTTGAAGTAGATCTGTTAGGGGAGGGGGTTAAAGTTTCAGTTACAATCAATATAATTACAGTAAAAAAATTATGTGTGTATTATTTAAATCATAAATCTTGTGTGAATTATCCAATGCATCTTTAATATGACTATTCCGTATGCAAAAAAAAAAAAAATAATAATAATAATAAAAAAAGAGATAAAATAAAAAAAAAAAAAAAAAAACAGCATATACTGGGCAGTATATCATTTTCTTTCAGTACGAAATTGTTTAACTCAAACATACCTTACCTTTATTAATTATTTTGACGGTACTTCAACAAAAGTGAATTTTTCATGCTTTCATTTCATATATATTTTATAGTAAAAGTGCTGTCTGTGAAAAAAATAAGAGGCAGGCTCTCGATGATATTTGTTTGCCAAGGGGTAAATATTTCCTGGTGTTTTGAAGCTAGGTATCCTGAATTTTGTTATCGAGATGGAAAGGATCAAGATGACAACATCACATTACAGGTGCTTCTGGACAGGACCCCCCCCCCCCCCGGACTTGTTGGACACTTTTTTTCTCACAAATTATATTTATTACATTTATTCATCATGTATACCATAGGGGAAAAATCGTCAAAAATTCAAAATAATCGTTCAATAAAAAATATCCCTATTAAACATTCCAAATAAAATTAATGCAAAGCATCAAATCAGCCGCAAAATTTATGATTTCAAAAATTACAAGTACTTTCTTTATTTGAAAAGCATCAATGCATGGGAAGCACAAAATATTCAAAGCTGAAATAGATCAATTTCATTTCAGACTGTCTTCAAAGCAAAAATAAATAATTTTTTTTTTTAATTTAAATAGAAATTTTAGTGCATTTGTTCATCAAATGGAGTCATCAATGAATCAATAAAAAAGTCAATGATGAATTATAAGAATGTATGAATGAAGATGTTGATCTCTCAAAATGAACCACATGCCGAAACCCTGGACCTTTGTCACGTGATAATACCCATGGTTTCTGCAGTAGGCTAATCAAGGCGCGTAGTTTGATGGAAAAAATGTAAGAAAAATATTTGTTGTCAAATCTGTTGCACATTGAAAACAATTTTTACTACAGTGTGTTGAAAAACTTTTTCAATTTTTATTCACCTTGCAACTTTAACCACTTCCTTATTATCTGGAAAACCATGACGATTTCCTTTCATATCTTGATTACTCCCTGGTTGGGGAGTATCTATTGTAAACTCTTTCTATATATTAACCATATATTATTAATTACCCAATTACAAATGACAATGAAATTGTAACAACAACAATAAATGCTCAGTTTAAAGAAAGTTTTTAAAATTAAGATTAGTTTACAAAACTTATGAAAAATAACGCCTCATTTCCCGATATAAGAGATCGGCCGCTGTTGCTGAAAAAGTCAAAATGTGCTTGCAAAAATGACTGTACATCATTGGCGGATCTAGAAGGTGGTTCCTGGGGTTGGACCCCCCCCCTCTATTTGATAAGAGAGAGAGTTATGTAACACGGATATTTTATTACGTCTAATATTTTGAATAAAATAAATACTTTGAATAAAAAAAAATATTTCGAATAAAATAAATACACTGTACATGTTGTTCATTCTCTGTCCTTTCTGATCGCTATAAATAGAGTTCCCTCGTTTAATATGCTTTCCTCCGAGTACCGTCACATACAATCCGAGCCCTGCTTGCTTGTTTGTGTTTTTGTTTTGTTTGTTTGTTATTGGCTTGTCAAAGTCCCCCATAGAACCGTTGAAAACTCAGTGTTGCTAGGTTTAAAGTGCCTACATGTATATGCATGAGTGTTGGACACCTGGACAACCCCCCCCCCCTTTTTTTTCAAAAATTGTTGGATCTGCCCCTGCAACGTCTTCATATTATAGACAATATTTAACATTTTATAATTACCAAAAATAAAATAGTATAAGAGGTGAATTATGGAGATTGTATAATACTTGCGTAACTTTTTATCCTTTATCTCATGCATAACCCGAGATCTCTTTCACAACTGAATGATCGCATGCACAAGCAATGTTTTTTCTTCGAATATTTGTCAAATTATACACATATCGAAGTCCCAGTTTTGGTGGATAGGATGCACTTGTTGCATACTCATGGTGAACATTGAATTTTCAAGGTTAGTTGAGATTAAAACGAATTTTAGTCGGCGAATACTGTTTTCAATCAGCGTTTTCGCTCTACCAGCCCTTGCTTCAAAACAAATATAGTCGCTAATCGACAATCACTGCATTTTATGAGAGTGTAAAATTAAAGAAAAATAAATTGCTCATGGAATCACATTCTTATATTTTAATAAACATATCAATTATTGCCTGAATCGAGTCCATTTACTACCTGTGCACTGGAATTATTCGCATCAACTGCACAACCGGAAATCGATCTCTTTTGATTGTTATACACAACTGCTGGTTGTGCAAGTGATCGATTAGCAGGCGTGTACTCACGTCACCTATCTGAATATAGATCTATGAAAAATATTGCTGATTTCGAAAGAAAAAAGATTTTTTGTGTTATTTATCCAAGTCATCGGTGTTCCTAGGAAATAATGTGACTGCTCTGTGTCGCCCGATACTGTGTCGGCCGATCCTGTTCTTTCAGCCGACAAGACCAGAAAAATTTAGTCGCCCGACCATCGGCTTAAATGTGACCTAGGCATAAGTTTTGGTAAGATTGCCAAATCTTAGTACGCTTCTAGTTACGGTCTTAAGTTTTAGACTGTACTTAAGTCCTACTTTAGCACGGTCTTAGACTTAAGTAGCCTTTATTTTACTACCCCCTGGTTTTTTTCTGCTGGGGGGAGGGGGGAGGGGGGTCAACTTTAACTTCTGTATTACATAAACAATAAAGTAAAAAAAAAACCCACAAATATACAGAGATAACGAGCGCACACAGCAGCAGATTATTATGTATGTTAGTGAGGTGCACACGGCCGGCAGCCTCTGACCGCACACAGCAGGTCGATAGGGTTCAGAAAAGTTACCCGTGGGTGCTTACACAGAATGGCGTCTTCTTCTAATGGATACACACCAAAGCGTGACGTCATACCTACACATTCACAAAAGGGGTACAGCACAGGAATACTATAGAAACACAAATTTTCGTGGGCATAAAATTTCGTTGATTTGTCATCAAATATAGTTTAGAGGACATTTAATTTCGTTGTTTTGAAAGTAACCCTATTCAATATATAGTCATATATAATTTCGTGTGGGATTTAATTTCGTTGAATATTGTGAACAACGAAATAAACGAAATTTAATCCCCCACGAAAATTTGTGCTTTTACAGTATATTATATAGGGGCTCGGCACAGGATACGTACAACAAATTGTACTACACTTCTATTGATCAAATGAAAATCATTCAATTTACTTAAATCACTGATTTGGCGAAGTTTGAAGATATCTTAACTTTCTAAGTCCAAATTTATACCCTGTTTATAATTTTTCATCTAAAAATGATATTGCATTCCTTTTGTATTTAAGTATAAATCTTTTATTGATTAATTAATAAGAATATTGTATATTGCGCATATGTATTGTTAAACTTAATATTGAATTCAAGATATATGTTTCATGTGAATGTGAGACATGTACATGTATATAGAGAATAATCCATACCAATTTCCATATCACATTCTGTATCAGCCCGAGATTTCAATATCAGCCATAGTCCTAACCCTGAGGGCTGATTTTGGTCGAGGGTTGATATAGCATATGTGGAAAATGATAATTTTCATTATTTTTATTTCATGCTTAGTAATTAATTACAGCACAAATTAACATGAGAAAAATCATCATAGACAGATTTCTAACATATACATACATTATTGTCTTACACTGTTTAGGTATCTTTCTATCTTTCAAGTAGACCCGATCCATAGTTAAAACAATCTTATGTTAATTAAAGTATCCTAACAATCAAAAAGTTAAGATAAAAAGAATACATGTATGTAGCCCCAAAAATATGTTTTTATCACAAGTTCTATTTTTTAACGGTTTATTTACTAGGGGTGTATTTTGATCCGTATTAGCCCTACAGAGCTGACACAGCTATTGTGACACCAGACATATATATCGCTTATATAAAATTATCTGTATTTATGACTCAGTATGTAATAAATCAATACATGTACTTAGCAATTCTTCTTTATTTTTATTAAGGAAATGAGATCATTCATCTTCTGACAACACCACACCGAACATTGTTTCATATTGGTATTACAAATATTAATGGCGGTTCATGGTATGAAAGATTTGACAACATGAAAGTAGCATCTGAGGCTCAAAAGTTCACTATAACTCTCGGAAGGGCATCTGGAACTGCTGGTAAATGAACAACATGTATTTACATTTAAATTACTGGATATATTTAATTATTTATTTAGTAGTGTTTTAGTAGGATTTTCCCGTTGTTTCCCTATCAAGACAAAAAGAATATGGCGGGTGTGACCTGTCGTCAAAGGATGCTTACCCCTCTATGGCACCTGATCCCATCTGCGATGTTTTGAAAGTCCATGTTTTCTCTGCTCCTATTTTGTATTGTCTAATGGACTTTTGATCTAGAATAGTCTTTGTTATCTCAATATCTTTCATTATTTTTCTTTTAAGCTTTTATAAAATTTCAGGCGATCGGAGTACCAATAAGTCTTCTGGCGGTTCCATGGATGGGATGCCATTTTCATCATACGATTGCGACAACGATTTACTTTCCGGTAACTGTGCGGCATCTTACGGAGGGGCGTGGTGGTTTAACTCCTGTTACAATGTTTTTCTTAATGGTCCAAGAACACATGACTATTACGAGGGTGTTCTCCCCTCTTCAACCTTAAATTCGTCCATTCTTATGATAACACGACTGTAGCATCAAACGTTTTGAGTACATTTCGCGGTATTTATTTCAATCTTTAACGTATCAGGAAGATTATATCACATACTTACTGTAATTACACACTTATTGTAAATTACTTCTCTTGACCTGTTTTACTGTACCTACACATGTATCATGAATAAAAACACTGTATCGAACATAAAACATGCAAAATGATGACTTCAAACGATATCCTGATTTCATTAACTTGTTAACCTTGTTTCAGAACTTGCCATGCTCTTGCGTATTTAGGCATGAACTTCACAAGCAGGTCAAAAGGGTATATTGCTACATGTACTATACATGTTCATTATGGAAGTTGACAATGCAAAAGGTAAAGTTATCTCGTTCATCATAAAGCTTTGATGTAAGATTACCATTTAAGTCAGTCTCTTTTCTATTGTATCTTTTATTTCAATCTCACCGGGATATGTCAACTTGACATAAAAAGCAAAATAACTAGTATTTAATTATAATATATCGTCGATAGATCAAACTGTTGAGTTGAAAGTCACACTAAGTGTTTTCTTCTTCTCGTATAGAAGTTTTTTAATAAGTTCTGCATGTGTTTTATATGAATATAGAAATAGGTCTGTTAATACCGTGGCGTAATTGGCACACATGGCAATTCCGACATAGTGTTGGAATACCTGGCCCCGGGATCATGAATCAGTCTTAGACTTAAGTCAAAATTTAAATAATCTATAAAATTTTTATGAATTGTGAGCCGAATCTCTAAAAGTGCACAAAAAAGGAGTCCTTTGGGCAAAGTTAAAAACATTTTCATTCTGGACTGCCTATTTTTTATTTTTTTTTTATTGAAATACAGATTTTTGACTTAAGCTTACGATGTTTCATGATCACAAGGTCAGATTACCAAATAAATACATACATACTGTCACTTATCAATTTCAGAGTAAATTTTAAGATTTAAACAATATTTCATTATGAATAAAGGCACTGCCTATGTAAGTCCTCTCCATATCAGAGTACTTGTGTGTATTTAACAAAATATTTTGCAAAATTTAATGTCTAATTACAAGGTTAGTATATTTACGAGTAGCAGATGTCTATTATGTCGAAAAGCCTTGATATAGATTTATCATTAAAAAAAAGTCGCATAAAATTTGGAAAAGTACATTTTAATTTAAATGATTTTGGTAAAAAATTAATTTTAATTTTATAAAACTCAAAGTTCTTTGTCGTTTTTAAGTATTCATATTTGATTGACAACACTTCTCGAAATACTGCTGTATACCGGTAGTACTTTTGAAATTTCCCCTTCCCAGTTTTAAATATTTTATAGAGTAGTAAAGAGAATAGACTTGATAGAATACTTATTTGAACCTGCTATGCATCTTTGTAAGGATTTTTGTGGAGTTTTGAAATACAGTATATTATATTGTAATTCAAATTCATTTTCATTGTTGGGAATATGACTGACAATAAACGAGAAGTATATCAAAAGTTCTGAGAACTATCTAATAAAAAATTAACCGTTTCACGTGTATAAAAAGAATATATAAAAAAAACTGACATATCGTTTTGCAGAACTTCCTCCTTAGAAAGGGAGCTGTGGGTGTAAGTTAGATTACCACTTGCATAAATAAATCTTAGTTCCTCTAAAATAAAACTAAAATAATAAATCTTATAAACAAAGACAGCGTTGTAGCTGTTTTGTCATCTGGGAAGTGTACATATGCATTTTATCTTATACTAATATTTGTTCAATTCTGCATTATCGAAGACCTAGAACTACATTTTCTCGTTACAAACTAGATCCGTTGTGAAGGTTAACAACGTTACAACAAAATACCACCACTCAGTGGCCGTAAGTAGCGAGCATATTGACCGGTCACTTACTATACGTGATTTTACGAATTCACTTTACATACAAAAATAAAAAGAAAAAAAGTCAGCTCACATTTACACAGAACCGATCTCAAAAACATCATTCTGTTTTCTAAATATATTATCTTATAGCTAGTGGAATACGGACGGGAATCATTCTGCAGTATTTATTGTTCAGGGGCTCGTAACATAAAGCTTGCTAAGATTTTGACTTAAGTAGGGTCGTAAGTACGTTTTAGGCACAATCTTAGGACTTGTCTAAGTACTACTTAAGTATGTCTTAAACCGTAACATAAAGCGAACTAAGCTAGGTCTTAGCTAAGTCAAACTTATGTTTAAAATATTTCATATGAGCCAACCTATGTTTTTTGATTTTATATAGATATATTGCTAAAAGTGATTCATTTAGGGTTTTAATTCATTACATATTGAAGTTGACGTCCTTGCCTATTGGTTTAAGTTATGTTAGATTAGATTTCGTATTAAAATTTTTAATTATGTTATGAATTAATCGGAATGTTTGGAAGCAAATACCGCACGGTCAGAAAGTGGCGAGTTGTGGTTCATTGTAAATTTACGGCAATTATTTTATCACCTGAGATGTTTTCAGTTTTCCTTTTGTAACTCTTTTGTTTTGACAAATATTCACTTACCCTGTTATTATCGCAGACAAGAAAAGATAATCGACCGTCTATCTACTTAAATTTGAAACTCTAAAGAGTTCAATACATGTTGAATCCCCGCTATGTATCAGGCCATGCATGTCAGAAGCAAAAACTGCAGAAGTTTTATGATATACTCATTTGCAATTAAATCAAGGATACAAAAAAGAAATCGGGATATTTTTCCGTATGTCTCCACTTATCAGCAATTCTCTCTCTCTCTCTCGAACTGTAGTGAGCCCTGTCTAAATCCGCACTTGTCGCGTTCTACAGATACTTTTTTTTATAATATTATTATTACTGTCATCATCCTCTTTCTTTTCTGTTTTTAACAAATCATTTCAACTCATTTTTTCAAAACGTACATAGAGATCCATGGTTTATTACTGTGTTCAATTTACTTCTATAACCGAGGTCCCACTAATTTCAGACGTACAATGAAGCGCATTGAAGTGGTAAAATTTTCCGTTTGGATGGAACGTTTTGAGCCATCTTAAGACACGCCCATTTCTTTAGAAATGAAAAATCGGTCAAAATGATTCAATCGAATACCTGTAGAACATGTATTCCATAAATATAGTAGCCAATCAAATTGACGGTCTGCATAAGCACCGAGTAAGCACGTGTTTGACCGATACATGTGGTATGCTAACTCCAATAAACATGATAAAATCATAATTATGTACAAATTCGTTACAACGCGTGTTTTACAAAAGCGGGGACTCTATATAGTTTTTTTTTAATTTAAAAATCTTCAATTTAGTGTAACTCATGTTGTTTGTCGCGGAAAGTGGGGTGCCCTAAAACATTACGACGAATATTTCTTTTTCGTTTCTAAAGAAATGGGCGTGTCGTTATGTTATAATTGACGGTCAAAGCATGACTCAGAACGTTTCATCCAAATGAAAAATTTTACCACTTCAATGCGTTTCATTGTATCCCTAAAATTAAATTTTGTATTTACATGTATGCTCTGTTGGGAGTGATACTGGAATCAGTGATCAACCCCCCCCCCCCCCCCCCCCCCCCCCCCCCCAACGAAAAAGTAAAATTCTTAAATCAGCGTCAAATAGAGATAATTATTTTCTTTAATGCATAATATGAACAGAGGAATATTTTAACATCGAAAGTCAACATTAAATAATTCTAAATATATGTACATGAAAGTTAAGATATACTTAAGTCACCTCTACCGGCCGCCTAAGTTCTGCTAAGATTACCAAACCTTAGCACGCTTCTAGTTACGGTCTTACGTTTTAGACTGTACTTAAGTCCTACTTAAGCACGGTCTTAGACTTAAGTAGCCTTTATGTTACGACCCCCAGGTCGTGTTTCTTCAAACCAATATTTTGTCATGCAAGTTGATGTAGCTTAAGCCACCCACTCAATTCGCTAAACATTGCATCAACGATTTAACGGGGGACGTAATTATTGGTCAACGATTCTTTTTTTTAGCCATGTCTAGAACAAATACCGATATCAAATGCTATTGGCCCAGTAATACCGCGCATGGGACAATATACTTTGGTAAAACACCACTTTCTGTGAATTTTATCGTTGAGTTGGTCCACAAAATCAACTGTTCATCGTAAGTTTTGAGAAATCTTTAAAAGGCTCATTACGACTTTCTTTTACATAGACAGTTTGTGCGCTTAAAAGATAAAGACTTGGTATTTAAAATACTCGTAAACCTTTCCCTGAAAGTTGATAGAATAAAAGTCTATTTCAATTTATTGTTTTTTAATCTGTTTCATTATCTGATATCAATCTGATTTTTAATTTGTCTATCGAGTCTGAAGTCTTACAATGGGGACGGTATTTGGAAATCCAAATATTTTGTTGTTACATGCGTATACCATGTAAACTTTATGATTTTAACATTGATTTATACACTTTTGTAAGTAAACAATTATAATAAATTTTAGAATTTTCAACTGTTTGTAATTTTTTAAAAAAATATATACCTACTCTTAAAATTGTGTGAATGAAGCATGCGGATAGAGAGAAAAAATTAAAAGGTAATTCTTAACTACGAATTTACGCTACTCAAAACTTTTTTTCACTAAATCCTCAAATCATGATGTCAGCGAATGTTAACTATAGTACACAAGCCCTTCTCCGACATCATCTTGGGGTCGCTTATATGGTTCCAGTATAAGATTTTGTCGGGTTGGTACTTTTCATGCAAAATGATATTTTTTTCATACACTTTAAATCAATTAATTTGAAGGTCAAAAAAAAATATGAACATAATTTGTATTGTTAAATGGATTTTTTGAGCTTGAATATTGTTCGTTATCTCCAAATATTTTATGTTTCAAAATAAATTATTGTTCAATATTATCAAATATTTATATTTGCTTAACTTTTCGAGTAAGCCCACAGTGAAATTGATTTGTATACCATTTCCGTGTATACCCATGCATAGAAATATACACGGAGAAAGGGTGTGCTAAGGTGGCGTCACAAACCAAGACAAGTAGGGAAAATCTGCAAAGCACTTAGTAATACTAGAAAAATACTCATCTGTAAGAAGTCAGTTTGAGCATTTCAACTAAATAGCATCAAGGAATACTCGATTTATTAATTTGTGAATACCTTTAGTAGACTTATACCCATGTAGCATCGTGCAAGTAATAAACACATTGATTTCCCCTTTTAAAACATCGAGTTTAAAAACTTCAGATTTGATTGTAGAGGCTATGCATCTTTAACATGAAATATTTAATGATATAAGTGTTATGTCTCGTATGGAAGCTCGATAATTTGAAGTTTTTTTGCAAGAAGAATGTGACCTTAATTTGTGCGAAAAACCAGGGGAGTTTAAAAAGTGCGTTGAGCTGTATTATCAGAACATATCAGAACTAGAGGTCAGACCTTTTTAGGTTAAACATTCGTTATCTTGATATAGAAACACCACGTATACAAGTGAAACAATGCTGCTTAGTTTAGGTATGTTTTTGCAGAGTATTAAAATTTATGTGCTTTGGTTTTATTTACTTCTTACATGTACAAAATACTTTTCCGTTTTCTTTATAGTTATTCTTGCAACTATAATAGGGAATATTGGTATGTACACAATTATCAAATCAATATTCTGTAATTGAAATATGCTGTTTCATTGCAAATTCGTTACTTGCAGCTTCTATGGCAGATATATTGTAAAAAAAAAAAAATTATTAATTCAAATTACATGACTGAGAATTATATGTTTATGTAGATGCACTCTACTGTTTAAGTTGTACCGGAGTTGTCTCCCCTAGACACTGTCATTCTATACAGAAGTGTGAAGATGGAAAGGTAAAACAAAGAATTTGATCCTTTCTTTAAATTTCATATAATTATACATTATTCATACTAAATGTATATGAATACCCCCACCCCATTACATATGCTGATAGTTCTTATCAGTGTTACAATTTCTGAATAGAGTAATCTTACTAGGGCAAATTTTGTTAGGATTTCATTAGTGGGCATTTTATGCCATTGGAATAAAACACGAATTACACTTTCAATGTGGGTCGCAGTAACCTATGTATATTAAAGGAATACATGTAAACTTTACAATGACTGAAATCCACTGTCAAACCCTTTATGATAACAAATTAAATTATTGAATTATACGTTTAGAATATAACGAATTTATTAGCTGGAATAATTGGTAACTGATGTTGACAGAGTGTGATCAATAAGAGAAGTGATCATATCATCTCATCTACATGTATACTCCTTTGTTTTAGTAACATTGCTCTCTTTCTCATTTGCAGGTTTGCTTCACACAGAGATATTCAGGAATCAATGGTGAAATCTTATACGACACGGGCTGTCAAAGCCCATTGGTAAGTTTCATACGCTTTCTTTGTTTGAAAATGTTTATGTATGACAAAAGCTTATACAAATCTGACTGTGTTACTCGCCGACTTGCAGTAAGACGTGAAATTTCCTTCACTGCAAACTTCACTTATTAATGTCTTTCATTTGAGGTTGAAAACTTTCATTGTTTTTTTTTTTTTGCTTATCAGGTTTGAAATATAGCACGACAATTTTTATTATTTTGTTCTTCAGGAAAAGATTTGTCCTATAAATTACTATCGAAAACTTTGATTCCCCGTTGTGGCTCTACTCTATCCCTGTTGTCTTTACTTGAAAAAAAACTTGAATCAAAACAACTTAAGGATGCTTCCATTAAGATATGATCAATCATGGCTTTGGTGATCTACAAAAGAAAATATTTAGAGAATTTTCCTAATATGTATTCCTTTGAAAAACTGTAATCCTCCATTGTGGCCCCACCCTACCCTAGGGGGTCATGATGTGAACAAATTTAAATCTACAACAACTGAAGATACTTCCATATAAATATAACAAATCATAGTTTTCCTGTTCTTAAGAAGATTTTAATGATGTGTTCCTATATATTTCTATGTAAAAATTTTATCCCTTATTACCCCTCCCACCTACTCCCGGAGATTACAATTTGAACAAACTTGAATCCACACTACCTGAGATGCTTCCATATAAATATGACCAGTCATGGCTTTGCTGTTCTTATGAAAGAGTTTTAAAGAACATCCTATGTATTCCTATGTAAAACTTAAGTCGTCTATTGGGACTCCACCCTTTTCCGGGGGTCATGATTTTAATAAACTTGAATCTAAACTCCTTGAAGATACTTCCATATAAGTTTCATTTTTCCAGGTCCATTGGTTCTTTAGAAGAAGATTTGCCAAAGGTGCCATTATCTTTTAAATAATTCCTAATTATATACCCTTAAAAGAGATTATGACCCTTCGTTTGAACAAATTTGAATACCCTACACCGAAAGATATTTTGTGGCAAGTTTGGTTGAAATTGGCAGAGTCATTCTTGAGATGAAGTCGAAGATGTAAAAAAGTTTACAGACAAACGGACAAAATTTAGACGAAATGTGATCAAAAAAGATCACTTGAGCCTTCGGCTGAGGTGAACTTACTGCAGTTATTGCACAGCTTTTGGGGGTAATTGCTGTAAAACAAGAAAATCATCTTTGTGTCTAACTGTTCTTAAATCTCTTAAACAAATGTAGTTTATTTTAAGAT
>NW_026921513.1:0-18488 GCF_032062105.1 Saccostrea cuccullata | reverse complement strand
CCTCCCCGATCCCTTTTTCTAAGCTTGAATGTCCAAGGTGCTGGTATAAAATCTACCTCTAAATTAAAAAAAATCTTCTAAATGTATCTGGGAGAAACAACGGAACAGTTGTTTCAAAGAAGTGTTGAGTTTTCATTCTTTTCCTTCGTGCCCTGAAGGGAGAGAGAACGAAAATCACGATTCCATAAACAGATAAATAGTGATAAACCCATAGGTGTCGGAAGCAAATTAATTAAAATTGGGGTGGCGAATTGACGGGGGGGGGGGGGGGGGTAGGCTAAACCAACGAAAAAAAAGGTAAGCCCCAATTTTTCAATGTGTATATTATGTCTATCTTTGAAAAAAAAGTGCCCCCCCCGTTCAGACGCCTATGTAAATCACAATGACACGTACAATTGACTTTCTGACTCTATTTTTAGTAAGTACTCAATAACATTGGAAAATGCATGCGAGCCAGGGTATATTCTTAATTAAGAATGCCTCACCTTTGATCAAGCATTAAGGCCTTTGTAGGCAAAGTAAAATCATCGTCATCGTCAAGCTGATCCAACAAGAAAGGAATTAAACATAAATTATTTCGTCGTTGTCAGCCATGTTTATTATTTCGCCGGTTTCAGCCAAATCACTTTTTTCTACAACAGCTTCCGGCGTGAGCCAGCCGGATCGAAAAAACGTTCAGAAACAAGACGCCCATCGAGTGTGTAGATTTCCCTATACGCTCTTTTGGATTTGCAGGCAGTTTGAAGGATAAACAAAGTGACATTATGAAAGAGATGTTTGAGAACAGGGATTGTGTGGGAATTTTACCTACTGGATATGGCAAAGGTCTGACATTTCAGCTTTTGCCATATTTTTTCCAAAGGAAATTCGGTCTACCACAGGCTAGTCTTGTTAGGCCAAAAAAAAATATGTGTGTTTCCGGTATCCCGACCGACCCTTATTTTACGCGCCGACCCTAGCACTTTTTATTGCAAATCCGGATTACATACCGTAGTTTGTTCTAAAACTACAGTATTCAAACCGCGCGCAGTTAAAAAGGCGCTTGTAATAAATTTTCAGAAAAAACGTCTTTTCAAGCGTTTAAAAGATTTCACATGTGTAGATACTTGACAACATGGCGGGTAGCAGCCCACCACACGTTGTCATCGGATTTAAGCTAAAGAAATGTGGGCATACCGCAGAGATCAATGCAATAAACAGTTTTCCTGGTCACTGGACCGTTGGGAATTTATTTGATGACATCCATAAGTTTGAAGCGAAAGGATCGTCATTCGAGGCATGCGGTTATAAGGACATATCGGGGGGCATTACCTACGACATCGGGGACTTGACATCCTCCCTCAAAGAAATGAGCATTAATTATATTGTGTTCACTTGTAAGGCTGTTAATGATATTAATGAGGTGGAAGTAGGTCTCCAAGCGATAGTTGAAAAAACTACAAGGAAGACAGTGGATGCATTCCAGTTACTGATGGCAGGGGGTAGGGCATACCCAGAGTTCAAGCGGAATAGGTAATGTGTTCAAATGAAATTCATGAAAATAAGTTTTAGAAACTTTAAAAGGTTTGAACGGTAATATTGCCAGATATGGATACTGTAAAAACCAAGCATATCAAATATGTCTGAAAGTATTTTAAAAACAAATTAATACAGGGTCAGATGTTTTTTTAATATTTAGCTCAGGTATCAAAGAGGGCCTGTCAAGGAAGGATGAGCTTTTCAACATATTATTGAGCATTTCTTTGTCAGGAGAAAGTGCGATTTTCCTGATCCATGGCTGCTTCTGAGGGCTCATATATTACACAGGTATACACATGTGCATGGTTGTATTTACTATACAATTTATAAATTGAAAGTAAAATGTAAACATGTATCAAACAGATTAAAACTGGTTCATTTGGAATTTTTAATCACAAATCTATACTAGTCTCCAGACTAGGCCTTCAAAAAGTATAAACCCTTTGTTTGTTAAAGCATGTTGAACTATTTATAGTTAAACAAGTTTTAATAAAAGTAGGTTTAATACTTCTCAAGTTAAGTTCGTATCTAGAGTTTTATTACTGTTTAAATTTGAAAAAAATATGTAAATCTTGCATAAACATGGGAAAAAAAATGTCAGTAAGTTATAATATCTATGTTTAATATTTCAAATGGTCAGAACAGAAATGATTGGTAAGTATTTTTTTGCCTCGTAAAACTAGACTCTGAATTTCTCTGCCAAATTCTATGCTTTACACCCTAGAACTGTAGTATTAAAACACATATTTCACTAGAGTATGTTATTCCTAAATCTGACATCTGATACTTTTATCAGTAAATCATGTGAATGGTAAATTCTTAATATTTCCATTTCTAAATTTTCTCTCTGTGATAACCCTTTGAAAGTAAGCGGAGTTAATTTCTTGATAATTCTACCGGAATGTAAATTAGGCAGGTCAATAGGTCAGGAGCTAAGAAGGCCCAATATGCATGCAAATCTCGTGCGCATCTGTCTCTGAGTCTGACGCTAAGGAGGCTAAATATGCATGAAAATCTCGTGCGGCTGCCGTTGTGTTTGACGTCAGTGGGCGAGGACTATTGAAATTGGGATGGGAATCCTCGTGTAATTTAAAACTATGTCTGCATTTCTAAAGTCTAACTCTACAATTTTATTTCACAGTGAAATGGAAATATAAAGAATCACTGTCTAGTTAGTATAGTATGCCAGGGACATCAACAATAGTGGAAAACATGGGATAATTTATGCATAACGGGCTTCGCCCGTTATGCAGGGAATTTATCCATGTTTTCCCACTAATGTTGATGCCCGGCATACTCTGTAACTGACAGTGATTCCTTAAATATCATTAATTATATTAAAATTTTATATGCACTGAAATCTATGTGAAAATTGAGAAACTTGATATAGTACTCTCTGTATTAATCATTAAATATATTTAATAATACAATTACATAATTTAAGGTAATGACTAGAAGATATGGCGTAAAAGAAGAATCGAACATGAGTTATCGTTCATATAATGAGTTATCGTTCGTAAGATGCGTAATACGTCATCACTAGAGACCTATTCACTCGTACATGGAATATTCCACATGTGTTAAAATAAACAGAAATGAAATAAATATTCTTTGATAATATATAATACATATTCCCTTGGTAATTTATTTCTTATTTCATCTGTAATTTACAATGGGGTTATTATATATAAATCCGTATGCCGAAAATTGGTAATGTCAGTATATATAAACAATTTATCAATATAAATTATGGATAAATTATAGACAATCGTGGATTGAATTTAATGAAAAATAAAAGGAGCTGAGGTATAGTACTTGATATATTTTCCTTTTATATATTTATTTGTAGTTCTGTTAATGCAGTTTGGTTATGTGTATTGTGAATGGAGAATGCACGGGGGGGGGGGGGTGGGGGGTTGGGGGGGGGGGGTATTACCTACTGGAGACAGGCATCTATCGTTAAATGTGGTCCTGTAAGAAACGAAAACCAAACGTGTTTAAATGCTGCACAATAAGACTCCTTCGCTCCAATTTTTCACTCATGGGAACACTAACAATTGCCGTTGGAAAGCTGCTCGACACTCTGGGTCATTGAGCAGTGAAGGACCTTTTTCGTGCCAGCACCAACAGCGACAGGGAGGGGTGGAGCGGTCGTTTGTCAGAGTTAAGGAGCCCACAACCACACAAAAATTATTGAATTATTAAATCTTATGCTTATATTGTAAAGAAAAGGGGGCCCTGGTCCCTTGCACAGTGAGGGATCTTTTTCGTGCCAGCGACAAGGGACCTCGGTTTATACGGTCTCATTGGAGGACCGGTCTCCACGTCCTTCAGATGATTTCAAACCTGCAACACAATGATTATCTCCTTTAATCCGCGACTTGAAAGCAGACTTTCTTACTACTATTTAACATGGCGACGCAGATTTCAGTGGCGAATCCAGGAATCTTGAAAGGGGAAAAGGGGGGATGCTGTTGTTTATCAGAGTTAAGAGTTTGTCAGTGTTAAAATATACAAAAATATAATAAATATTTTTGATAATATTTATTCGATTGGTAAATTACATTTTAATAAAATTAAAAATTATTGAATTATTAAATCATATGTATATATTCGACAGAAAAAGGGGACCGGGTGGGGGGGGGGGGGGGGGGGGGGTGTACTAACCTCTAAACTAATCCGCCAGTGTAATTGAATGACTAATATACTGAGGTTGTGAGATAGAAATAATTATTTTTTATTCTAATTAGAAACTTATCCCTATACAACAACCACTAATAAGAAATCTGGTATTGTTTCACAGGAATATCCAGCTTAGCGACAAGACTTAATTTCTCACAAAACTCAAGATTTTTCCCCCACGAGGCATATCCTAACGCAATAGAGCAAGGGATACGTAAATCTACAAATCCTACATTTCTCGCTATTCGGCAGTTACTACTTCTGGGTCTGGTATACCTGATATTTCACACTTGGTGATTCGAGTGAATTTTTTTTCTCATGTGATCCAAAGTACAAATATATGACATTGTGCTTACTTTATTTATATTTCTTCACTTAGGGCAGTGAAGTTTGTTTAATACTTGTTGTAAAATATGATTTAAAAATAAAAAAAATTAATTAAACTAATTATAAAGTCCAAATTACTAGATTTCATTTCTTATCTAATGACCATGTATTGAAGGGAAGCCCCGCGAGAATTCCGAAGCATTTAGGTTATAATGTATAGCGACCATTTTACGTACCTAATAAATGAATGGTCTGATAGTTTAAATCTTGATAAAATTTTGAAGATGGTATCAAATAATGCTTCACTGAGAATTGTACAAAACTTTGATTTTTGTCCAATTAATTGAATCTTGAATTTTACATTAATTGAAGTTCTATGGGCTGCACATTTTTTTATTGAAGATATTGTAAAAAAGTTATTTGATTTGCAAACAAATATCTTTGTAAATATTTGAATAAACTATATCATTATTAAGTTAATATACTTTGAGAAATAATAAATTTTCTTCTTTTCATCAATTGCAGATAACTCTTCATAAACGTTTAAGGTGGAATGTCACACCGACTTTTTATTTTAAAGATCTTTGAGTCATCCTTTTTAAACAATTGTTTCAGCACTGAAAGGCTGATATTAGCTCTTGGTTATTTATATTGCAGTTTGACCCATTTGTCATGAAAATTTTAAACGTTTACTTTGGCCATATCTTTAGAACAGTAGATGCCCAAGACATTTATACTTCACATATGTAATCTTTTTTGAATGACCTTTCATTTGATACCAACAGCCTTGATCCTTTGACCTTGAACTTGTAGATTTCCGTACTTGTGAAGAAACTTTAACCTTGGCTATAACTTTTGAGCGGTAGGGGATAGGACTTTCATACTTCAAATACTTGATCTTTGTGAGAAGTTACTTCATTGGATACCGAGAATTTTGACCCTTTGAACTTTAAGATTGACCTACTTTAAAAAAGCAAACATTGACCATAACTTTTAAAGTATTATGGCTAATGCTTTCATACTTAACATATTTAATCCTTGTGAGAAGTTACTTGGATACCAAGAACATTGACCCTTTGACCTTGACGTTGGAGTTTGATCTACTTTTTAAAAAATAACCTAGGTCTTAACTTCTGACCGGTTAGGGTTAGGGCTTTCATACTCAATACATGTGTATAAGAATTCTATGTGGCAAGACCTTTCATTTTGATATCAATTACATTGACATTTTGGCCTTGACCTTAGAGATTTTTGTACTTACAAAATTTCACAAATTTCACAATTGTTTTCCGTTGAAAATACCTTATTTTTGGTACCTATTAATTAAATTTGCATTTTAAAAAGGCTTAAAATTTGCTATGTTGCCATATGGGGGCATCAGTGCTACACAAACACATCTTGTTTATTAGGTATTCATATGATGCATTCATTTACAGCAAATTGTTTTAAAAGAAAGCATCTAATTTGGATGTAAATAATCATAATCCTACATGTCATTCATTGCTGCTGATTTATTTAAGATTTAAATTATTACCATGATCTTAAAAGGGTTTTCCTACCTACCTGTAGCTTGTACCAGCTAATAATTCGACATCGAACTCGGCAACTCCTTCCCTTTTACGGAAATTAAAAAGATCAGTTTAACCTAAAGATATGTCCCTGATCTCAGAGCTTGCTCTCACCTACCTGTACCTTGTACAAGATAAGAATACGACAAAATATTCGTCTTATTCCAACCTGTTTTTCATAGATTCTGATTTATTTTATATCTGAAATTATTAACCCGGTCTTACTCGGAACTCCTTACCTGTTATGGAGATTCAAAAGATAGGTTTTACATGAAGATATGTCCCTGATCTCAGAGCTTTCTCTCACCTACTTGTACCTTGTACTAGATAAGACTACGACCAAAATATTCGTCATATTCCTACCTTTCTTTCATAGATGCTGATTTATTTTATACTGAATGTCTTACCCCTGATCATCTAGGAACTCCTTACGTTTTATGGATATTTAAAAGATAGGTTTAACATGAAGATATGTCCCTGATCTTAGAGCTTTCTCTAACCCACCTGTACCTTGTAGCAGATAAGAATACGACAAAATATTCGTCTTATTCCAACCTGTCTGTCATATATTCTAATTTATTTCATACAGAAATTATTACCCTGATCTTACTTGGCAACTCCTTACCTGTTATGGATATTCAAAAGATAGGTTTAACATGAAGATATGTCCCTGATCTCAGAGCTTCCTCTCACCTACCTGTTGCTTGTACCACCAGGTAAGAATACGGCCAAAATATTGGTCATATTCCTACGTGTCTTTCATAGATGCTGATTTAATTAAACTGAAATTCTTACCCTGTTCTTACTAGGCAACTCCTCACCTTTTATGGATATTTAAAAGATAGGTTTAAATTGAAGATATGTCCCCGATCTCAGAGGTTCCTCTCACCTACCTGTACGTTGTACCAGTTATGAATCCGACAAATTTTCGTCTTATTCCAACTTGTCTTCCATAGATTCTGATTTATTTTATACAGAAATTATTACCCTGGTCTTACTCGGCAACTCCTTACCTGTTATGGAGATTCAAAAGATAGGTTTAACCTGAAGATATGTCCCTGATCTTAGAGCTTCTTATCACCTACCTGTACCTTGTACCAGATTCGAGATGGCCAAAATATTCGTCTTATTCCAACCTGTCTTCCATAGTTTCTGATTTATTTTATACTGAAATTTTTACCATGGTCTTACTCGGCAATTCCTTACCTGTTATGGAGATTCAAAAGATAGGTTTTACATGAAGATATGTCCCTGATCTCAGAGCTTTCTCTCACCTACTTGTACCTTGTACTAGATAAGACTACGACCAAAAGATTCGTCATATTCTTAACTGTCTTTCATAGATTCTGATTTATTTTATACTGAAATTCTTACCCTGATCTTACTAGGCAACTCCTCACCTTTTATGGATATTCAAAACATAGGTTTAATATGAAGATTTGCCCCTGATCTCAGAGCTTCCTCTCACCTACTTGTACTTTGTACCAGATAAGAATACACCAAATATTTGTCAATATATAATTAATCATATGCCTGTACATTGTACCACATGAGAACCCAGTGGAATGGTAGACATCATCCAACTTGCCTTTGCTTTAATAAATATCTTTTGGATTTTTTAATTATTGAGAATTAGATTTTTACGTCCATTACTATATCATTAGCTCTTTTACTTGCAATTGTGTGTATGAACAGGAGTACTTAATATATTAAAATCATGTGTTTTTCTTTGCTAGCATTATAGTGACCTTGTCTGATATCATACCCTGCTATAAAAACATTTTAAAATTTTACTATAAATTGGTTATCTTGAAATATTATGGAAAAAAAGACACAAATTCAATAAATTATTATACTCAATATTGCATCCTTTTAAACTACATGTATATGCTGCGGTAAGAGTAATAAGGATAAAATTAAAAAAAACTAATTATAAAAGATTTAAACACTTTTTTGAAACAATTTACCGGGAAAATTTTTTTTATATAAAGATTCTAGGCATATTTTGTTGTGTTGTCAACTGCAAGGATTATTATCAAAGCTTAAGTACACATGTACAATTTAAAGAAACATATATAACAAAACCTTTATCTTAAAGGGTTTTTTTTTTGGTCATTCTATATATTAATCTTTTTTTTAAAAAATAAATAAATAAATAATTAAATACAAACTCACATTTTATGTATTGCATTAATTGTTTTAACAGATTTTTAATATTAATCAAAGTGGAATTCAGTCCAAAATAGTTTTCTTTTAGTTGTCAATCATCACTATCCCACTGAAAAATATTATATTTTATTCTAAAAAAAAAATCCAAAGGTGGCATCTTGTTTATATTCCTACATACACCTATTGTTAAGGATTAGTTTAATATTTTCCCTAACCAAACTGATATGTTTGTTGCAGGCATGCAGCAAGTCTGCTGCGAGCTTGCAGCAAACTAAATTATTCGCAGAAAGAAAATTTTCTTGTTTGCAGTTGATTTCCGCTAGCTGCGATCTTGCGGAAAATATTGCAGCAATTGTTGAAAGCTTGCAGAAAATTCACAGGAACCCAACATGTTTGCAGGAACATTGCAAGAAACATACACGCCAATTTAATGTTCGCAGCAAGTTCGCAGGAAACATTTCATGATTTGAATGTTTGCAGGAAGTTCGCAAGAACAGTAAACAAGTCATATCAGCCAATGGAATGCAAATTGTACTGGGTCAACACATAACTGGCCACTTTGAAATGTTTGAATTGAAGTTGTACATGTTTCAGTATTTTAATTGTTAGGAATATACACAGTTCTGAATGATTAAATGTGCCAAACTCTGGATGTAGGTGTTCGCTGGCATCCATGATATCTAATTGGTAAGAAATGATTTTGTTTTATTTTTTTATCAAAAAAATACTTCTTAAAAGCAAATGTTTGAGTAACTGGTTAACTGCTAAATCTAAATCTATTTATTATGAATTTTAGTGCAAAATATCACATATGCATACTTCTTAAATGTATTAATGGACCTAAATCATTAAATGTTTTCAAATTAATTAGTAGCTGTGTAATCACGGTAATATTAAAAAAAAAATTATATGTAAAGTTCTTAACGTTCTGTTCATATAAAAAGCTATAATGCACTTTAATTTTAAAAAAGTATGAAAACTTTGTCTAAGAACATGAGGAACATAAAGAGAGCCTATCAAAACTTCATTTCAGAAACATTGGTGGATTTTCTCTAGACTTAACAGATTTAGGTCAGGATAAAGGCTTTCTGTGAACTTGCTGCTTGTACAAAGGAATGTGCCAAAACCATAAGGAAATTGTGCCAAAACCAATGTGTTTTGAAAGCTTGCTGCATTGTTTGCGGCAGGCTTGCAAGTTAAGCTTGCAGCAATGTTTGCGGCAGGCTTGCAGCAATGTTTGCCGCAAGTTGCAGCAAGGTTTCCTTATTTGGAATGTAATTTCAAAGAGTTGGAGAAAATCTTCTTAAATTATTTCTACATAATTAAAGCAGATAAGACCGGGGTTATATAAATTGACCTCAAGTTTTTCAGATAACATAGACTTTTGACCTTGCTGCAGCTGGCTAAATTATTAAATCCCAAATGACCCACACTGCAATCCAAGATATAGGAAATCTGTGAAATTCAGAGTGCACGTTTCTGAAATTAACAATTAAATCAAAGAAAGTTACATTATCAAAGTAATTTACTTTACGGGGTGACAGAGATTTTGCCTGTAGCAATAGCTGTCCATAGAATTAATGAACAAATTTTAAATTGATTTGTAATTGTATTACTCAGTATAACAATTCTTATAATACATATGCTAATAATTTAATAAAATATTCTAAATCAATAAAACATTGTTTCCAATCCATTTTTTTGGAAATATGGATTCAACAATTTAATCAAAGATGCTTCCTTAAAGTATCTGACAATTAAAAAGGGGGAAGGAGATGTTGCTAATCAATTATTTTTTTTTACAAAATAATTCTGATTGGAATAATTTCTTTGCAAAATCAATAAAACATTTTTAGCCTGAGATATGTTATTCTCGAACCAGAAGAATTAGTAAAGTTTTACAGCGTATATAAATTTCATTACATTTTTTGTTTTTTTTACAATATATTGAAACTATCCGAATTTTAAGGAGTAACCAATTTTAAACCTGAGCTTTGCATTCCCGTAGTGAAAATTTGTTTAGACAGCATATATAAGCTTTTTCAGCTTTTGTTTTAAAGCAGCTGCAAAAGCAGAGCGTGTAAACCTCTTAACAAGATCTTAATTCCCTCACTGTTTGAGTTCTTTTCTACAATGTAATTTGCTTCAATCTTCTGACTGCAGAGACATGTTTATCTATAACACGATCAAGTCTGATCTCTACTGTCCATGAAGTCAGAGGGGACAGATAGTTGCCAAAGCTGATCGCCTATAGCTAGTGTTCCATGAGCATATATGATTGGCAGTGATTAATAACAATTACACTGTGAGCTGGGGCCAGGAAGGTCTCAAAGTCTTTATCTTTAAAGTAGAGAATGATGCAGGAATTAGGGTTACTAGACAAATCCCTATTATAGAATCAATTCTTCAGTTTTAAGAAATACACAATAGTACAACAGCATAATACAAATTGAGATTCAGAATGAAAATAGGTTCGTGTAAATTAAAGAATACGTTAATAAAACCCATGAAATTTTTTTTGACAGCTGCATGCACAATGGAAAAAGAGAAATAAATTAAACTTTTAAAAATTTGATGACTTATATTATCATACATGTATATAAAATGTTCATTGGGGGAGTATGGGGCTTAAGACCTATATATCATTATAATTTACATTTCCAATTGTCACCTAGTTTTTAAATTAGTGTTACATGCAAGATATGAAGGAGAATGATTTTCCTCAGACATAATTTGCAAATCAGAGTTATTACTGTAATCGGCGGTGTATTCTTTTTAGCTCTTTTGGCGGAAAGAAACATCCGCTAATTTAAGTACAACACTAAATGTCTTAAACATAAAACATTTAAATGCGCTAAATCATACCTACGCTAACTTATTAAAATATCAACTTCCGCCAAATATAGTACACTCTAAATATAAAACATTTACAGTATTTCATTAAAATAGTATGAGAAAGATAGAAAGTGTTAATTTTGCAATATTCTTAATACAGTATGGAAATGCTTTCATAATTCATGGGCAATTTAAAGTTCAAAATTTTAATTTAAGTTTTGCAATTTTTTTATATCGATTTTTCCAGTCTATTTAATTTTTAGATGAGACATCAAAACTTGTTATTATGTACACATTGTTTCGATTATTCTCTAAATCACATCGTTGATACATACGACATGCCGCTGTACTGAATGTGAGGTTTTTCCTACAGAAGATGACACCCAAGAAACTTGTTGAGGCTGTTTTACTTTGACTGATGAAAAAATGCTATGAACCTTTGGAGACCAAGGAATTGGAATCGTCTCTATTATGAGGGAAAGATGTAACCTAAGAAACATGGTTGACCTTCATCACAACTTTGGTTTAATTTCGTGGTAGAAAGGAAAAATACTGTGGGTATTAACCTGTTAACAAAGACATTGTAATATGTGATCACACTGCCATTCAGTGAAAAAGCCCTTTGAGTTGATACATGAACACTGGACATTACACATGCTTGTTCTCCGAAGTGGAAAAATTTGTTTGTTCCCGTACCTAGTTTATAGTATGCTTTAAGAAAGCCTTAATTCAGAAAGTACTTTATAAAATGACAAAATGACTTTTCATATATATTCCTGTAGAGTGTGTACAGAAAAAAAATGTTTCTATATGAAATATGTACTGCATTTCATATAAAAGAAAGAATTTTTCCAAATTCTTCATGAACGATAAAAACTAATATAATATCACAAAACACATGATAATGTTAGAGAGGTACGTTCCTTTAAAGTTATTTTTAATTGGGCTTTGCAATGTATCAACAGATATTCATTACTAGACAGAGGAACGTTCCTCAAATGCACAGGGTTGCAAGCTTCATGAGGTATAAGTTATCAACAGAAATACAACCATTTGTCGAGAAGGAACGTTCCTCAAATGCATGATTTAATATGAATAAGTTATCAACATATACAAATCTGAGAGAGTAACATTTCCTCATACATGTAAGTATCCTGTGTGAACAATGTTCAAATTTTAGTGAGGAACGTTCCTGAAATGCCTAATGTTTGACAATTCATAAGACAACCATTTGTGAAGGAACGTTTCCTCAAATGCCTGATATTTGACAATCCTTGAGGTGCCTACAGTAATAATTAAATTCGAGCGAGGAACGTTCCTCAAATGCCTGATGTTTGACCATTCATGAGATGTCTTCAGAAAAAGTTAATTTGAGAGAAAGTTCCTCGAAATGTGCTCATGTGTTAAGATTCTTAAAGTATTTAAAAATACACGCTGTATGTGCACATGTAAGAGAGGAACGTTACTCAAATGTCTGGTGATAATAAATTCATCTTAGTTTAGCGAGGAATGTTCCTTGGAATGCTGGTCATAACAAATCCATCTGAAGTTCAGAGAGGAACGTTCCTCAAATGCCTCGTAATACTCAATTCGATGTGAAATTCAAGAAGAAGAGGAACGTTCCTCAAATGTTTGGTGATAACAAATGCACCAGAAGTGTCAAAGAGGAACGTTCCTCAAATCTCTGGTCATAACAAATGCATCTGAAATCTATAAAGAAAGTCACTTTTCCTCAAATACTTAAGAAATATCTTCAAAAAAGAAACTTGTGGAGACACAAATAAGGATTCTAAGACCAAAATGACTTCAGATTGTAAACCGTGGGTGAAAAAAAGGGAATTTTGATTTTCCCTTTTTGTTTTACGATATATGTTTTATGTATAAAATTTAATCATGGTAAATATGTCGTGAATGTCGATACGCATTATGACCAGATTTTTTACTTTTCAAATCTGGTCATGACCAGATTTTTACATGCTGAAGGTTGGCAAGTATGTCATGTTCATTGATTGCAAATATGACATTCATTTGTATAGGCAATGCTTTTGTCCACGAAATTACGTATCCTTGAAGGAGTCTATTTTACAAAATCCACGAAAATTGATGCCAACGAAAATTGATGAAACCACAGTACATAAAAATTTTTAAGTTTGCTATAAAAAGTTAAAGCATAAAGTTCACATCCCTGCAAATTTAATCCTTCTGAGTGTATGCTAACAGGAAGTACTCTATACTTAAGGGCTTTATCAATTGTCATTAACATAGAACTCGATTATTTTGTGTCTTTGGACAATAACAAACTAAAAACCCTTGACCTACCAAGCCCACATGCATTAATCATTATCTCTCTAATGTTCTCTATCAGCATTTTCCCCTATATTCATTCCTATGCAAAATTTTGTTCTTTCCTTATGACCTCATTCTTTCCTTGACGATCATAATTTGAACTGGCTTGAGAATCTGATCTACCCGAGAATAATTCCAAATGAAAATGTCTAATCATGCTTTGCTGTTCTTGAGAAAAAAAGAATTTTGAAGATTTATCCTACAAGTTGCTTTGTAAAACCTTTTTCACCCATTGTGACACCCCCTCCCCAAAAAGAAGGGAACATTTTAACAAATTTAAATCTACACTTCCTAACTTGAAGTATCTATATATTATGACTAACCATGGCCTTGTTTTCCTGGACAGATGATTAATTTATGTTAAATTTTGATCCCAATTTACTTGTAGCCCCCCACCCTACACAGTGGGAGTCATGATTAGAATGAAATGGAAAGGATTTTCCATCAAAAAAATAAATTGAGGGAAATGACACTGACAGATTCTTACAGTAATTTCCTTTGCCAAAAATCTAGTACTCACAATTCAAATGATTCATCAAACACTGGGTTGAGTGTTTTCTTCTTAATGCTGGTTTTCTGCACTGGGACATCATGGAAAATATGCTCTGGACAAAACTGTATCAATACATAGGGATCACTAAATCCTGTAATAACAGCAAAATAAAATGCTTACTTTTCTTACTTCAACAAAACAGATATTAACTTAGTACTGCTAGGAAACACTAAACAAAGGTTTGTGAGTTGAGGATAATAAAAGCTTGTCTATTCCACATCAATATTTTGCATATTTAATTGATAACTCTTGTTTTTAGAACTGACTTGAAAAAAAAACAAGAGGCCAAGGGCCTTGAATCGCTCTTCTGATAAATTGTACAACCTATCACTTATTTGAAGCCTCTAACCCTAAGTATCCTAAGACCCAAGTTGCATCAGCTGACAAAGTTTGATGATTCTTAGCCAATTAGGACTGAAGATATTTTAATAAAGCTATGGAAAACACCTACTTTAAGATTGAAGTTTTCTGAGGACTCAAGATGCATTAATAGACAAACTATGATTGAAGATTCTAAGCAATAAGTATTTGAGATATTCAAAAGTAAGTCACCTTGACCTCTTTTGGTCTACATTCTTGGAAAACCCAAAATGCATCAACAGACACAGTTTGATTATTCTAAGCCAATAAATACCTAAGATACTTAAATATAGCCATAAAATGTTGAAAGTAAGTCATCGTGACCTAATTTTAGTTGACATTTTTCAGAGTCCCAAGATGCATCAACTGACAAAGTTTGATGATTCTAAGCCAATAAATACCTGAGATATTCAAAAGTAGGTCACCATGACATACTTTTTGGTCAACATTCTAGAAAATCCAAGAGCCATCAACAAACAAAGTTTGACGATTCTAAACTGATAAGTACCAAGATACTTAAATAAAGCCATAAAATGTCAAAGTACCAACGTACTCCGAAAACCCAAGATGCATCAACTTGGAAAGATTGATGATTCTAAGCCAATAAATACCTAAGATACTTAAATATAGCCATAAAATGTTGAAATTAGGTCATTGTGACCTCCATTTTGGTTGACATTTTTTCAGAGTCCCAAGATGCATCTGCTGACAAAGTTTGATAATTTTAAGACAATAAATACCTGAGATATTCAAAAGTAGGTCACTGTGACCTCTTTTTGGTCGACATTCTCTGAAAACCCAAGAGGCATCAACTAACAAAGTTTGATGATTCTAAACCGATAAGTACTAGAGATAATAAATATAGCCATAAAATGTCAAAAGAAGGTCACTGTGACCTACTTTTTAATTGACATTCTCTGAAAACCCAAGAGGCATCAACTAACAGAGTTTGATGATTCTAAACCGATAAGTACCAGAGATACATAAATATAGCCATAAAATGTCAAAAGTAGGTCATCGTGACCTAATTTTTGGTCATCACCCTCCGAAAACCCAAGATGCATCAACTCCCAAAGATTGATGATTCTAACCCAATAAGGACCAGAGATACTTAAATATGCCCATAAAATGTTGAAAGTAGGTCACTGTGACCTACATTTTGGTTGACATTTTTCGGAGTCCCAAGATGCATCTGCTGACCAAGTTTGATGATTGTAGGTCTGAAAGTAATCAAAATATGCCTTTTAAACAATTTGAAAACAAATGCCTGCAAAATACTAAAAGTAGGTCACAGTGACCTACTTTTTCATAAATATGTTTTAAGGTCCCAAGATGCAGCAACTTACAAGATTTGATGATTCTAACCCTCTTAGTGTCGGAAATAATTGGATTAAATGTTTTAAAAAAGATAAGTCATAAAGTTCAAAAAGTAGGTCACAGTGACCTACTCTTAAGTTGACATTATTCAAGGACCCCAAGATGCATCAACTGACAAAGTTTGATGATCATAGGCCTTAAAGTGTCCAAAATATGCCTTCAAATCAATTTGAAAATAAATGCCTGCAAAATTAAAAAATAGGTCACCATGACCTACTTTTGAGTTCACATGATGTGAAGTCCTAAGATGCATCAACTTACAAGATTTGATGATCCTAGTCCTTATAGTAAGCAAAATATAAAAAAATTTTATTAATTGTAAATTTAGGTCAACTTTGAAGTGACCTTGAGACCACACCCTTTGCCCCAGGGTCATGCCTTGAACAATTTTTAATTTTCAACATATCCTGATCCTTGTATGTAAGTTTGGTGAAAATCTGCCTTGTGGTTCTGGAGAAGAAGAGTTTTTAGCTACCAGTACTTTTGGTTTTATTTTCCTGATTATCTCCCCTTATTTAAGGGTCCCAACCCTAGTTTTAGTATAAATGGTAGCCCTTGGGCCAAGGATACCCTGTGACAAATTTGGTACTGATTGGCCAAGGGATTCTTGAGTTATGGCCCATATTCTAAAAAGTTAACGCACACCACACAAATGGCCATAGCATTAGCTCTTTGAGCCTTTGGCTCAGAAGAGCTAAAAATAGTATAGGTTCCACCTTATTCCGCAGGGCAATATTCACCATTGTGCATAGCTATTTCAACAAGGGCACTGCTAAGCGGAACATCCCCTCGCGACTGGACCTTCACTGGAAATAGCAATCTCTCATAAGAGATAAATTCTCTCGAGGGACGTTAAACATGTTAAAGTTTGATAGTAGAATGTATTTTGTATAATGTCCCTCTCAGGAATTTTTTGCTCATATGAAGGCTTGCCAGTAGAGAGCTGCACATTCTTTCCTATAATAGGAACTGTCACTAATGATCATTGAGCAGTGAGAGATCTTTTTGTGCCAGCATCTATTGGGACATGGGCCCATGGTTTACACGGTCTCATTTGAAGGACCAGTCTCCACATCCCACAAACGGATTGGAACCAGCAACATTACAATCAACTCCCTTACTTTTGACAAAATAATTAGTGGAGTATTGTTGTTGATCCATTTTTTTTTTTACAAAATACAAAGTGCATAGCGTCTTGGTTAAGGGGGGGGCATAACAGGGATACCTAATTTGGGGTATTAAAGTTTAACATAAGATATTAAATTGTTTTTCAGCACTATTTTTTAAACATAATTATCGGGGGTGGAGGATGTCTATTTTTAACAAAAATCAAATTGCATAGCATTTCAGTAGGCTCTTAAACTGGTTCCCTAGCGGAAATGATCATTGTAAACTCATACATAAAATGTCAGGGTTTGGAGACAGTGAAAACGCGATATCTGAAGAAATATTTCAACAATGAACTTGAAAATGAATAGGCTTTATCTTTTTATACTGTCACAAAGTATGTAAACGCTGAGAGTGGTTAATGCAAAGGTTCTCTGTCAATCTTGCCCACAACTGATTATTGTCAACTCGTACATAAAATGTCAGGGTTTCGAGGCAGTAAAAATGCGATATCTGAAGAAATATTTCATCAATGAACTTGAAAATGAATAGGCTTTGTCTTTTTATACTGCCACACAAGTATGTAAACGCTGAGAATGATTAATGCAAAGGTTTTCTGTCAATCTTGCCCACAAGGTGTAACGAACACACTAACACACACACACATACGCACATTTGCGATGCTATATCCCTTCCGTAACTGCGGGAGGGGATAATTAGCATCAATGGTATTATATATATTTTTTTAATTATATGAAACAATATACCAATATGTTTGCATATCCACTGCTCTCTCCCACTATCAACATGTAGTCTTCAACTGCATTTATAGGACTATAGACACAAATGCTTCTACCATGAGTGCAATTGCTCTATCACTCTCATGTAGAACAATCTCTACTACACTTATAAACTGTGTTGAGAAGTATATATATGAAATGCTTCGTAAGAGGAATAAAAATAAGTTTTTAATAATATTTTTAAAAAAAAAATTCTGAATATTTAAAATTGCTGATTTATATCTGAAACAAGAGGCCCAGGGGCCACATCGCTCACCTGAGCAAATCGGCTAAGGAAAAAACACAAATCAAATCAGAACTGAAAAATTTACTAAAGAGGGGGGGGCTTGAATTTAATACTACTTTAGAATGCCTTCACATTAATACAGCATATGACTTTGCTGTTCTTGATAAAAAGATTTTTTAAAAACATTTTCTTTCTATTCTATCACTAATCATTGCTTTGAAGTACTTGAGAAGACGATTTTCCTATAAATTCCTACGTAAAACTTTCAATCAGCCATTGTGGCCCCACCCTACCCCTCGGGGGTCATGATTTGTACAAACTTGAATTTACACTACCTGAGGATGCTTCCACATGAGTTTCATCTTTCCTGGCCCAGTGGTTCTTGAGAAAAAGATTTTGAAAGATTTTCCCTATATACTCCTATGTCAAACTTTGATCGGCCATTGTGGCCCCACCTTACCCCCGGGGGTCATGATTTGAACAAATTTGAATCTACACTACCTGAAGATGCTTCCACATGAGTTTCATCTATCCTGGCCCAGTGGTTCTTGAGAAGAAGAAGATTTTAAAGATTTTCCCTATATTCTCTCCATGTAAAACTTTGATCGGCCATTGTGACC
>NW_026921512.1:0-18556 GCF_032062105.1 Saccostrea cuccullata | reverse complement strand
AAATTCGTCACGTGTTCTCTCTAAGGATAAAGATGAAAGCACCACATCTAAGAATACTAAGATAATTAGATCATACAATATGTCTTCCAAATATTTTGCTTCAATACCATGATTTAAGTCTTCTAGTTCTAAAAATGCTCTCTGGAGCAAGATCCTGACTGCTGAATTGTAAGTAGTAAAGATACAGGTATATAGTGTTTAAAACATGCATCAACGTGTCATATTTCTCAGTGTTTCAGCATTTCTACATTTCAACTTATCTATCTCTTCACCATCGGCTGTTTTCCATCCGCATGGTTGTTTGGTGAAATAGTTCCTACCTATGAGGATAGAGGTTATGATGATGAATAAAAGAATAATTATCGCCCACTGACTTTTGTCAGACAATTAAAACAATATTCAATAAGAAAAATGTTTACATATCAGAATTTCAAAAGTAAACTAATAATAAAACAAAGTATATCTTTCTTGAATGACTTATTACAAGAATAGACCAAGGAAAGTTAATTGGGCGGGACTTCGTGTAATCATGGAAACACCCAACATGCTAAATATACAAAAGTGAAAACACCTAGACGCTGAGAACAAACGTCTTTACTATACCATGCTTTTATCTTTCAATACACGAACTTTTTTTTATTGAAAAAACCCACTTAATTATATTTTTAATACAGCTTATTTATTTTCAACGCAAATGATTCTGAATATTAACCTCACTCTGTTTTAGTTGAAGATATAAAAAATCTAAAGAAAATAATTCTGTTCAAAGATAGGGAGTTTTCTTTTACAGTTACTTAAAAATTCTTATCATATCGAATGTTAATCTAAACATGTTATGGAATTCTCATGAATTGCTTTGGTCATAAATGTTGTAATAAAAAAACTTTTGCCTGCATAGATATTTAAAATTTATGATAGCCATTAATTTTCGAAGAATTTTTAGAATATTTTCTAATATTTTTTAATCTTTCCAATCATCCTTCTCACAAAGACTGGAATACTCAATGTTGAGGTTTATGGGCTGTAACTTCCCATATTTTATAATAACTAAATGTGTTTGTGAAACACTGAATGCAAGTCAGAATCCAAGGTCAAAATTAAGGACCAAGTTGTTGGTATCTTGGTATCCATGGAAGGTCTGGCCACAAGGGATACACCTGTGAAATATCAAGGTCATAATACTAAATGTCTAAGAGATATGGCCAAGTATATAAGATTTTTAATCGCGAGTTAACTCCTCAGGTCAAGATCAAAAGGTAAAAAATATTTTTATTAATTGAAAAGTCGTGTCATAATTTTAAAAGTACGGAAGCCCTGGCATAAACTGTTGAAAAGGTATAGCCATGAAAAAGTTTTGAAATTCTTTTAAAAGTGGGTCAAATTCCCAAGGTCAAGAGGTCACATTTGGTGATAGCTTAAGAAAGGTAAGGAATACGCCCGTGAAATAATAGCTCCACCGATTCAAAAATTTTGGGCAAGGTTAAAGTTTTTCGATTTATACATTACGGACTTGGAAAATCCGTCATGCAAACTCGTATATCACGTTTCTAACTATCGATGATACCTTTGCATTCCAAACAAACTTCAACAGTAATTCCCTTAAAATATTAATCTAATACTGTTTTTACACACTGAAGTGAAGGTTTTATTCCTGATATTCAAGGTTTTACCCGATTACTACATCATCTTTCGTCTTTTCATAAATAAAGTATCAACAACTAGAGAAAAGCTCTTCCGTCCTGTTTGACCGGAAGTAGCTTTCATTTTTAACAAAAATGAGAAAGAACGCCCGAAAATGCTTTGAATCCTCTAAAGCTAAATTAATTAATGCAAAAATAAGCCATTTTTTGCTACTTCCGGTTTGACCGGAAGTGACGACGACGGACGAAAAATGAATTTTTAAGCTCCCAGAGACATATGTTGCCCAAAAACTTGTCAAAAACGGCAAAAATACGCGTTTTCCGACTACTTCCGGTTTGGCAGGAAGTGACGACGTTGGACGTATTTTGACGACTCCATTAGATTTAGCTTGACATTTTCAACAACTTTGCTTTTTACATGTGTAACAAATTCTCAATACTTTTTAAGATATCTGGAAAAAACTTTTGGCCCCTCTTAATTTAGGGGTTAGCACTTTTTCCCACAAATCGTTTGAGTATTCTCTAGTTCTGCACAAAGTATATTCTATATATTTTAACAAAATATTTTCAGTTTAGAAGATAAGAAGCAAAATATGAGTAATTTTTGGTTCTTTTAAGCGTTTTAATTTTGACCCCTATATAGCGCCGTTTCGAATAGAGAAATCAAAAACAAAAACCGATGTGCACAACTTCAATCCGTCATTATCGAAAATCAGTAGAATTTCTGCTCCAGCTTTAGCCGTCTCTGAGCCTTTGTCTGGAAACGAAAGCTTATAAATTTTCGTTGAAAGGGAAATAACTCAAAACCTGGAAGCAACTTTTTGAAATTTTAGCCAGCATCTGATAGAGTTTATAAACGTCTATAACCTCTGAAAGTTTGAGCGAAATCCGTTGAGAAATGAGCGACTTACGAGGTCTCAAAGTTGGCGTCTAGGAAAAAAAAAGAATGATAGGGAATAATCTTAACCATCAGAATCAGTAGAAGGTCTTCCGTTGGAAACGGAAGACCTTAATTACGCCTAGCTAAATTTAAACAAACAGTTGATGTCCCTGGTTAGCTAAAATATATTGATGGGTGTATTCACATACTCGGGAAATGATTTACTGTAACTGTTATCTCGAGATTTTTTGGGGGATTAGATTAGTTATAGACTCCTTTACTCTGTATATAAAGTGAATAGAATTCGGTTTGCATGATTTTCTTTATTATTTTTCAAACATGAAGCGTTTATCGTGTTTCTCGTTTGTTGTAATAAGTTTGTTTGGTTCCGCCCTTTTCTCAGTTCTAACAGACGGCAATATAAAGAACTCAACAGACTTAGACTTCGGTTCACTTGATACTAAACACGTTGACGTACTTCGACAGCTTCTAAATCAAGAGACACTGATCCGAATGACATTAGTGAAAAATGTCCACGCACTGATGAAAGACATGGTCTCCCTTCAACAAAGTCTTGTCTCTTCAGAAAGCGAGATGTCTTCACTTAAAGACACAACCACCAGAGAAATAACCGAGTTGAAGAAAGAGGTGCGATCGCTTAAGCTGGAAAAAAATCGATTAAGCAGCAAAGTAACCAGATATAATGAGAATATTGAGTCTTTAAAAGAAAATTTAACAGTAGTGGACGCCAGTCGCCGGGTGTTCGAAACGCAGCTACTACAGGAAAAAGAAATGTTTGAACAGAACACGTCCGGTATCTTCAGACATTAAAACTGAAGTTCGGTATTTGTCTAATACACTTCTGGACCTCCATAAACACAGTCTGGAAATCGAAAAGAATATTCCTGAACTCATTGACAACAGATACGAATTGATATCAGGGAGACTTAATAATTCTCTGGAGGCTTATAACACCAGGAACTGAGATCAGCCAACGATAAACTGAGTTTGGCTCTTACTGACCTACAGAAAAGCCAACAGACCATGACAGATTCCTTATCTGGTGAGAACAATGTAAAGAAATGCAAGTTTTGTTGTAGTTAGTTTTAAAAAGATATCTAGTTACTAGTAAGTAAGTCAAAAAATATTGAAATTTATTACTTTTTCCATATTTTAAATGATTAAAAATTTTATAGTACTTTTAAACCCTGCTAGCCGAAATGTTTCCCTTCCTTGTGGTTCTTAATCTAATTTTCCTAACATTTTGGACAAATGCTTGATATTTCAGTGAAATTTTAAATATCACCCTTACAGCATACACCTGTAATCGCTAATATGCATTGTTGAACCGCGGGGGCACGCGGTTTTTACCTGAGACACCTGTACTAAACGCGATGAGATTCACACCGCGGAGGTGCGCGGTATATGCATAAACCGCGTTGACTGTACTGTACGTCAGAGACTTCATGGACCACGAGCATTCTGGGAGTGTTGCCTTGACAATACTAGTCCCCTACCAGCAAGCGTAACCTATCTCCCATTTAAATTTGAAAATGTCTTGATTCCTTCAAATATCACTGAATCGGAATAAAATGCAAACTTTATCTTGAACTCATGAAAGTAGATTCAATTACCAAAAATCAGCTCAGTATATGAAAGCATTTGGGGAAAAAAATGCGGATAACCCCATCTCCTCTAGCCATTAAGGGTTTCAAATACGCTACTCTCCTCATAAACCCTTGGTTTACGGTGCTATAAAGCTGTTTTTCTAAGTTGTGATTGGGGTCGTAACATCGTTCGTGTGATAGAAAACCAAGGGAGACAGACTGACAGATAGACTGACGGACGGACGGACAGCTAGACTGACAGAAGGACAGATGTTTATCAAACCTATAGTTCCCTCCGTTTTCACCAGTCAAAAGGGAATATTTAAATGACGATAAAATCTTAATTTACTACATAACAGAAGATTTAACATACGAAAACAGTGAGAAATAATAAACATACCCTACCTTATCTTCGTTATTCTGTCTTTACAGATCATATGAACAACACAATGGAAGACTTACAATCGGAACTCAAACAGACTCGGTATGAACAATTAAAACTCTCGTCTTCTGTGTCATCTCTAGAGGTGTTCCGACTGAATTTAACCAACAGGCAGTGTGGTATGTATTAAAAACAACGATAGTTTTTTTTCAAAACATTGTACATTTTATTTGAGTCAGCTTGTTTATCATTTACGGATTACTCGATAAATTCTCACTTCTCGTTACTGAAAAATCATTTAAAAGTGTAGTCACTGAATAGCAAAATTGATTCCAACTTGGAATTAACATTTATTTTATTAATAATTACCGTATACCTTTCTACAGTTTACTATATATACTATTGGACTTTTACGAGAAGCATTGACTTTCACAGTTGACATTTAAACCTGCATCATGTATGGAGGTACAGAGTTGATAATAGATAAGAACACCTTTCTAGTGGTCATAGGTAATGCCCCTAATGTTGTTAGGGGCACTAACATGTGAAGACCGGGAGTTGTGGGTAGGGTGGTTTTCGTTTTCTTTACGGACATCTGATTTACGCTTTGAAATAAATGTCATTTGGTTGAATTAAGTGTTCAGCTAAATAATTATTTCGTAAAAGAGTTTCCGTATATTGTTCTAGTGTAAAAGTAAGCTGTCAACTGTAAAAGTCAGTGCTACTCGTAAAAGTCCATTATTCAAACACAATTGAAGTTTGTGGAATTTCTATTTATTTTTTGTTTGTTATCCCTAACTTTTTAAATTTTGAATTCATTACTTGAATACCAATAATTTTATTAAAAATTAATTACTATTTATAGTTAAATTTAGTAGTAATTTAATATTAATTAAATTAAATAAATACTCGAAACAATTGAGAGCTAGTAAAGTGAAACATTACAATTATGTTTTAGGTGTGTTTATAAAAGTAGCCTTCACCGCAGGAATAACGTCCTCCGACTCTTCATGGAGCGGAAGTAAACTGGTTTTCCCCAAGATAATATTTAATACAGGAGGTGGTTACAACCCCACTACAGGGATGTTCACGGCCCCCGTGGACGGGCACTACGTCTTCTTCGTCAGTGTACAGAGTTATGGTACAAGTTATATAAAGATGGAAATTGTATTGAATGGAGAATCCAAGGTCAAAACAATGGCACACGACACTAATGATAAGGATTATTACGAGACAGGGGTTAACCTGGTTGTGTTAAGGCTAAATCAGGGAGACAAAGTGTGGGTCAAACATTATTTAGGCACTGGATACTATTCCAACCCTATACCTATCACCACCTTCTCTGGATTCCTTAACAATCAGGAAAATATGAGGACAATGGGCCTAATGGCATAGTTATCAGATACAAGTTTATAAAATCAGAAATGTCGATTTTTTACGAGTAGATTCCCCAAACATATTCCGAGACATACAGTTGGTTTCAGTCGAGTTTTATGATATGGATGTGTTTTAGAGAGGATCCAAAATAAATGAACAATTTAATGTTGATCATTTTAATAATATAATAAGAGCATTATTTTTTGTCTTGTATTTTAACTTCTTTTTATATTTGTATTATCATAGATGTTCTGATTTTTTCAGCTTTATGATTTTTAATTGCGTATTCAGCTGCGATACATACATATGTATCAAGAACTTGGAATAAATTGCATGTTCTCCGAACGTTTTGTTATCAGTCTTAACTTAAATGTATGCATCCCCATGGTACGAGCGCTTGATAAAGGGTCATGTCAACTATATTCCTGACAAACAATGAGTAAGAATATGCAAGAAAAAATATTTAGACATCTTGCGTCAAAATAAATTGATATTATGTTGAAAAATTCTTCGTATATACGTATACATGTATTATTTATCCCGTGGATTATAAGTACCAGTAGATTTTGGCGTTCATCATGAAAATCACAAACAACACAGTACCATTTTCAACTGCCTTGAAAAGATTGGCCGACATGAAAGCCAAAAAAAATGAATTATATTTTTATTACAATTATGAAGCAAAATTCTATGATATTTCAGTACCAATAATTAATACTTTATAAGAAATATCCCAGAATCGTCAACATTTTTATTTGAATGGAACGCTTTTGTATCTCTAATTGAAGTCAATTGTTCAATAATAATTTTAACAGTCAATTCTTTATACTATATGTTGAATTTTCACATGTATGACAGATACAAGCAGAAAATCGCCGTACATAAAAAAAACTAATTCCTTTTGCGGTGTATATTAAATATTAACATATTTAGTCTGGAGACTAAAAATTTCATATCAGCTGTAAAGTGCCTAAATTGTCTTTTAATTTGTTATATAGTCATTGATGACAGCTGCAGCTGCCATCCTGAGAAATCTGACATTATAAATGTATAAATTGTCTTTGTTCAGTACATATGCTAGAATTAAATCAGACATGTATGTAAAGTTTGGCTCTAGGAGATTTATTTGGATTGTAGGTGTCCACCTTCTTTTTCAATTTAACTTAGGTTTGTTACTTTATCATCCATTCTGTTCATTACAGTTTTATTGAATTAAACAATTGATTCGCAAATACTTTAGAATCCTTGCGTATGCGTTTGTCAAGCATGCTTTTTGCCATACTTGAAAGTACATGTATGTATTATTATTTTATTTACAATACATGGAAAATTCTGAGAACTTATAGAGTCAACTGATATTATTAACTCTACAAGTGGTAATAATACTTATACTCATACTTCCCTTTCTAAGGAAGAAATTCTTCAAAACCGTATGTCAGTTTTAAATCTTTTTAATATTCCACAGAGCCAAAATGAATTTGAACTACCCTTTATATATTGGATTCCAAAACTTTATAAAACATCCTTACAAGCAAAGATACATTGCAGGTTCCAGTAAATGTTCAACCAAGCCTCTTTCGTTACTCCTCACTAAGATATTGACAGTAGTGAAAGAAAAACTTCAAAAGTACTGTGCAACAATATATTCAAGAAGTGGTGTGAATCAGAGGTGGATACTCAAAAATTTCAAAGAACTTTTGGACAATTTGAAATCGCAAGATTTTACCAAAATCAACAGCTTAAAAATTCACGACTTTTCAACTTTATACACAACCATTCCCCACGATAAATTAAAGTCCAGACTTTGGCTTTTTTATATCATTGGCTGTTTTTGTTTCAATAAAAAGGGAACTCGTAAATATACTTACCTGGTCACTGGTCATTTGCAGAATTATTTTGTTAAAACACATTCTGATTGCACACACAAGTACACTGAAGTTGACATCAAAGAGATGCTCGAGTTTCTGATTGACAATATCTATGTGGTTTTTGGAGACCAGGTCTTCCAACAATCTATTGGAATTCCCATGGGTACCAATTGCGCTCTGTTATTAGCAGATCTAGTTTTATATTCATATGAAGCGAATTTTTGCAAAATCTTATGCGTGAAAAGAAGAAAACACTTGCTGTGGCCTTCAACTCGACATTTAGATATATCGACGAAGTATTGTCATTTAGCAATGGTAATTTTCATCCCTACGTCGATATGATATATCCTGGTGAGCTTGAGTTAAAAGATACCACAGAGTCTGACACATCTGTTTCATACCTGGATATTTTACTTGAAAAAGACGTTAATGGTAACCTAACAACCAATCTATATGATAAACTAGTGTTGATTTTAACTTTTCTATCGTCAACTTCCCTTACTTATGCAGCAATATGTCTTCATCACCTGCATACGGAGTATATATATCTCAGTTGATTCGATACGCAAGAGCATTCTCTACGTATGAACAATTTCTAAAACGAGCAGGTTGATGAAACAAGAATATCAGCAGTCTCGTTTAAAGTCATCGTTTCGTAAGTTCTATGGTCGATACAATGACCTTGTCAGCAAATACATTTTATCATTCAGCCAAACGCTGACTGACGTTTTTCATACTAATTGTTAGTCCATTATTTACACACTGAATTAACGACGGTTTTTTCCGTTATTTCCCGATCATGACAAGGAGCACACGGCGAGTGTGACCGGTCAGCAAGGGATGCTCACTCCTCCATGGTACCAGATCCCACCTCTGATGTTTCGGAGGTTCGTGTTTGCTCTGCTCCTATTTTGTATTGTTTTACGGAATTTGAGATTAAATACTGTTCGTTATCTCTATATCCTTCTTTCAGAAGAAGTTGTTGGAGACGGATTACTAGTATATTATTCAGTAAATGGTGTCTGGTAAAAGTATATCCTACGCAGTAAACCTCAAAGATGAAAATTTATTTTATCTACCTTATGAAGTGAAAATGGGTGTGTTCAATCTTAATGGAGATGATCCTTAAAGCACGACAACCGTCGTCTATTCCTCACAGGGAAGTAAGTCATCCATGTTGACTTTACTACTACGATCAATGTTGTGTTTATTTTAGTTGACATTGCCATCTTGTCGCTCCGGTACATAGTATCTGAGGACTTTTTGCATTGTGAAAATAAATTACGAACAGTAATCAATCTAATAAATTGAGTAAACAAAACGAATCGTGAACATGGCAAAAACAATTTCCCTCTGGAAAAGCAGGTGTGGGATCAGGTGCCAAGGAAGAGTAAGTATCCCGTGTTGACCGGTAATTATTGAAGTCAATTTTAGAATATTGCTGCATAGTGACCTGTTTTAATTAATGAAAACTGGGTATTGATTTTGTTAATTATCCTTTTTAAGCTTGCATCTCAGATTTTGAAAATTGTAGTGAACGGTAGTTTTCCTTATTTAAAAAACCCAAGACTGATCAACGCCAAATAAATGTTGGTTTTTGAATGAACATAAAATATTGGTGGATTCTTCACAGTATGCAATAAACTGTATTATCCAACTCTCTGATTGGCTGAGATCCAACTATGTAAGAAAAATACTACGTTGTATTGACCTGCACGCGACGTTCCAGGTCAATACAAGGATTTATTTCCTCTACATTGATCTAAAAATAGATTGGGAAATTCCAAATTGACACAAATTGGCATTTGGAAAGCTATATATATGACTATGATTTTTGATTTGATCATGTCAGCAAAACATAAGCAAATATATATTTTAGGGTGAGGGTGGTAACAGGGGATGCGGGGGCCCCCCTCCAACACTTTTACTGAACAACAATTTTTTTTTACTTTTTGGCAGTCAGTTTTCCCTGATAATACTCCTTCCTTTCATAATCTATCCTATAAAAATGACTGACATAATATTTTTTTCCATGGCAACTAGAACTGATAAAAAAATTTAACATTTCAAAATTGGTACGACTAGGAAGGTTTATTCACATTTCACATTCTGCGTCTCTCTTGTATTTGATTAGGACTTACCGGTAATTAAATGCAAACAAGTAATGAGCTGTATCATTTTATCAGTGATGCATATAATAAAACAATTAATGCTGTTTTTTCGTTCAATACAATGATTTAGCCCCTCTTCGAAGTACAAAAATCACCTCGCCCTTGGGCTCGGTGAATATTGTATTGGATGGCTAAATCATTGTATCGACCTCAAAAACAGCTTTAAACAACTGTATAATATAGCTTATTTTCAACTGTCCATCTGTTTGAATAACTTAGCATGTTTATAAATTATGTGTTCTACGGAGGTACTTGCTGCAAAGTTAAGAGACCTTAGTTTATGATTGAAAAGACTTAAAGTCATCACATTTATCAGAAATTGGATTATATGAACCTCCTTCTTGTGCATTTTTGCATCTCAAATATAAAAGTTGTGTCGTTTGAATTATCTGTTCCGGAAAGCTGCAAAACACTATGTATTTACACTTCATCAATTAAATGCCCAAGCATTGTTAAGTAAAAATTGAGATCAACCATGGGTTTCCGAGTTGATAAAAGCAACAGTGTTTGAAAATGCTTACATTTCATGTACAAGACTATTTTAAACAAACTCTGTTGCACATGTACACACATTTTGCTTCTAGTACCGGGGTGCAAATGGTACCCATGGGAATTCAAATAGTTGATGGAAGGTACTGGTATCCAAAAACCTCATAAATATTGTTAATCAGAAGCTAAATCATCTTTTAATATCAACTCCAGAATACTTGCGTGTACAATAACAATGGTTTTTTTTTTAAATAAAATAATTTTGCAAATGACCTCTGACAAGGTAAGTAAATTTACAAGTATCGTTTTTATTGAAAAAGCAGTTGTCAATGATATAGGCGGTCACGTGACTTTAATTTATGTAGCGTTGTATATAAAGAAGAAAAGTTTTCTGTAGAGTTTTATATTTCTTTTCCATAAGTTCCTTAATTTTTATAGCAAGATCATTTACATTTCTCAGATATATTGTTGCATATTACTCCTGTACTTCTGAAGGTTCTTTACTTCAAAAATAAATTGCGACCATCAAGAATGAATTTCTAATCTCGGGGGAACGTTTGTCTATTCAAAGGAACGAATAGATATTCCAATGTCCACTTTTTATCATATCTAATATGTTTAAAATCTAAAGTAAACGATATCTTAGGTATTTAATAATCATATAATTGTTGAAATATTCAACTATTTCTCAAAGTGTAAATTGGAGGTCTTTGATAGCAATTGCTTAATTACAAACACATCTCTTTTCAAACTTGCTTTCACCGGGCAACATAACAAGTATCATTTTCAAACATCTGCCTTCCTTCACTAAAACGATCAATCCAATCATTGATTGAATTTATAGGAAGTCATTTGTCTTAATAAACTATGTACAAATTATTAAATGCTACTGCAAAGCGATTTCTAAGATATACCATAAATTGTAGAGTCGTTTGTCGAACGAGTACGACTGAGACAAACAATTTTAGTCAGAAGTTAAAGAAGTTACCTACATAGTGACGTCATTTTCCCATTATGACGTCACAAACAAGGAGCAAAACTTTATTCAGCATATGCTATTTATAGAAGTTGTGTATGGCTATGCGTGTACCAAATTTTTTTCTAATCTGAATTGTGATTTTGTAGATATAGAGATAGTTCGCGAACTTTTTGATCACCCCTCGTATGAGCAGTAACTTCTATATATATAACATATAGTTAATGTGCATCACATCGTCTCATTTTCGATAAATTAATTTTCAGCGTTTCAGTATATCAACATTTTCAGCTTATCTTCCTATCCATAGTTCAAAATCATCAAGGAATGGCAAACCTGAAGTTGGACCATATCGTCCTAAAGTTTCTCTAGATACACGAGACCAAGTTAAGGCTCATAAAACAACGATGGGCCTGGATTTCAGATGATAAAATAATTGACAAAGCAAGTGCAAAAAAAAAAAAACCACATTGAAACACTTTATTAAGAGGGGAAAGCATATAAAGTAAATCGAAGGTTCTACAACGCTTGGATCTACAACTATTTGGTTTATCGGTGCGAATTTTTCTCAATCAGAGAACTTAAATTTGTATATCATTTTTCTGTAGGTGATACCATCATATTTTAACAGAAATTTGTGTTAAGAGAATGCAGCTATCTTAAATTCAAGACATACGTTGTGTAACCTACCGTCTTTTAATGTATGGTTCCAGTATTCGCCAGACATTATCAATGAGAACCGTTTGTAAACAGTTAACATTGCTGTAATGTTTTTGTCATTTAGGATAAAAGTTCTCTTGAGAAGGTGTCAATGCTTTCTTATTTACCGTCTTTTAAAAGAAGACAATTTTCGTGAAATAATCATGTAAACATTTCAAATCGATAGCTAGAAATTGGGTTCTTTCTTTCTATACTCCTTCTGAAAAGGTCTTTGTAGAAATGCAAAAAAATGATTCGAGACTCAAAGGCTGCAATTTTAGAACCTGTTGAAAAACAGGTACATGTATCATCATAAGATGCACACATTTGGTTTTAGACACAGGGAATGTTATAACTAGAGTGTTTCAAGGAACGCATGAGTCGCCTGGTTTTAGTTTCATTAAAAATGACTAAATCTAAGAGTGGTCAGTTATTTATTTGCTACTAGCATTTACTTCATCCAAAAAAGGGATAGTATGACTTCGAATCCGATAGAATCTGAGAGGAATCGGATAGAAATACAAATACCCAACCCCTCAAAGCTAAAATGGATATTTATAAAATTTAAATTATTAGCGAGGACAATGAGCGGCGCAAAGTATTGGAAGCTCTAACAACAACTCCTGGGCGAAGAAAAAATTTAAAGTAACACAGTGATTCAGACGACATTTTCCGCACAAACTTCTGGTCCTACAACGAATCGCTTGTTTAAGCTTCGTTCTCGCGAGAATAACAACAATGAACAAAATTTTAGTTAAGAAAAAGGAAATAAGTTAAGAAAAATCTATCTTGGTCACGTGAACAAATCCTGTGAACCTTTGCGGCTAAGACCCTTTGATATGCAGCGAGTTTGATTTTAGAGAAAGGATTTTAAACTGACACTGGTGAGGATTTTTAATTGACACTGGTGAGCTAAAATGTTCGAGGGAGAAAATATTTTTAGATACCAATCACATTTATAAAGTAAAGAGCGTGCAGTTTACCTCAGTTTCAAAAATGAAGCGTTTGTCATGTTTTTCGTTTGTTGTAATAAGTTTGTTTGGGTCCCACGCTTTCTCAGTTCTAACAGACGGCAATATCAAGAACTCAACAGACTTAGACTTCGGTTCACTTGATACTAAACACGTCGACGTATTTCGACAGCTACTGAATCAAGAGACCCTGATCCGAATGACATTAGTGAAAAATGTCCACGTAATGATGAAAGACATGGTATCCCTTCAACAAAGTCTTGTGACTTCAGAAAGCGAGATGTCTTCGCTGAAAGACACAACCAAAAGAGAAATAGCCGAGTTGAAGAAAGAGGTGCGATCGCTTAAGCTGGAAAACAATCGATTAAGCAACAAAGTTACCAAATGTAATGAGGATATTGAGTCTTTAAAAGAAAATTTAACAATGGTGGACGCCAGTCGCCGAGTGTTCGAAACACAACTGCTAAAGGAAAAACAAATGTTTGAACAGAACACATCCGGTATCTTAGCAGACATTAAAACTGAAGTTCGGTATTTGTCCATTACGCTTCTGGACCTCCATAAACACAGTCTGGAAATCGACAAGAATATTCCAGAACTCATTGACAACAGATACGACTTGATATCAGGGAGACTTAATGATTCTCTGGAGGCTTATAACACAGAACTGAGATCAGCCAACGATAAACTGAGTTTGGCTCTAACTGACCTACAGAAAAGTCAACAGACCATGACAGATTCCTTATCTGGTGAGTACAATACGAGGGGTGATAAAAAGTTCACGAACTAATTGAATAACTTCCATAAAAGAAACAATATTTGGTGTGGATCTCATTATATTTTAAATTAGTCCCCTCCGGTTTTAATGCACATCTGCCACCGTTCTGCGCATGCGCGAATCACGTGATATAGGCGGTCACATAACCACTCGTAGCATTCTGTCACAAAAGCTGAAAGATTTTTCTGAGTTTTATATTTCTTTCCATGTAAGTTAATTTTTATAACTAGAACAGTTCATTTGTCAGAAATGGTCAAATATCGACAACAGAATGGGTGGATAAGAATAACCTTTCCAAAAATAAGCATGGAGATCATCAAAACCAAATATTCTGTCTCTGGAGAGACGTTTATTCAAGGTGGATAGAGAATGGGTACCTCCTTTTTATCATAATTAATATGTTTAAAATCTAAAGTAAACTATTTCTCAAGTATTTAATAATTATATTATTGTTAAAATATTCAACTATTTTTCAATGTGTAAATTAAACGTCTTTGATAGCAAACGGGTGAAACACAATATAGGGCGCATTTAGAATACCACATTGTTACACATGATTTTAAGAAATGTTATTTTCTTTAAATGCAATTTATTGTAATTCATTTATAGGAATACTTATAAAGGACTTGTGTGCAAAATTTTGTTGATCTAGCCTTAACAGAATTTAAGTAAATGCAAAAAATGTACCCTAAAAATGACTATTTTTCAGCGTTATGCGGTTGCACTTTGAAATTACAGCATTTTTCAATTGAAATAATTGTTAAATATCATACATTTTCATGCCAATGATCATTATCAGACTTTAGAATGTATTTTACAAATTATTTTGGTGCTTGAATTTTCAGGATTGAACAGCAACTTTTGAAGATATGAAAGAAAACAGGGGTTTTCTGTAACAGGAGTGCAATGTTATACATTTTTCACATAATTTTACCCCTCTCATTATGCCAAATAAAAATAATGTAGTTTTATTTAATTTTCAGATTTCTGTCTAAAAACACAGTATTAATGGTCTGTTACTTACAGAAAAAAGTTGGGTTATGTAACCATTGTTAAGAAATTTCATCATGTTTTAATGTGGAAAATTAAGTTTTTACAAAAAACTGTAGTGTCCGTAACCACTTCAATTCTGTGAAATTGGAAGGCTCTATAAATATCTTAACTAATTTCCTAGAAAGACATTTCATATAGATGCTGAGATGTGTTGTAACTTTCCTGATCATCACCACTGTTTCTCTGTTATGATCACAAATGTGGTTACGGACACTACAGAATCCTGTAGTGTCCGTAACCTGTACTTGAGGCAGTTTGAAACAGGCTGTGAAAACACTAATGCTAATATATTCACAAGGGTCAGAGGTTTGTTTAACAAGTTAACCAATATACTTTATTTTCTCCCTCATTTTGATAATGCAACTAATTTGGAAAACCCAGATTGCACCATTCCACATACAAGATCCTTGGTGTTACATCACCTTGATATTGGCAGATGCTATTTGCATCCTAGGATTTAAGTCAAATAGCATGTCATTATTTTTTCATTGTTTAAGTCAACTGATGTTACATTTAAGAATATCTTGCTGGAATTCCTCTATTTAAGGTTAAGTTTTATCCCATTTTAAATAACTTGTAGAGTGTAGTGTCCGTAACCAAAAGTTGAAAAATGAAAATTATTATCATGAGTTACATAATCCATATTTCTTGTAATATATTGCTTCAATTGTCTAGTTGCTTATTAGGTAATATCTTAAAATGTGTTAAATGCAAGTAAATTTGCATTCAAAATGTTAAACAGTAGGAAAGTAATTTGGTTACGGACACTACAAAAAAATTCATAAAAGAAAACAACTAAAATTACACCAATTTCAGATAAATTGTTGTATATTTTAACTGTTTGAAGAAAAATAGAATGCTTCATAGAATAAAAAAATAAATTAAAGAAAAATAAGTGAGCTTTATTCTTCAATGTTTGACTTTTCTACTTGCACATAACACCTGTATAAAGTTACATGTGTATATATTTATTCAAAGTATATTGGTTATGGTATACTTTTATCAGATGAAGTTGAGATCTGAAGAATAAAAAAAATCGGGAAAAACAGAAACGACAAAAAAAATCCTGAAAAAAGTTAGGAAAAGGGCTGAAAAACAAAAGTTTCATCCTCAAGCCTGTGAAAAATTTAAGTATTGTCAGAGTAGTGTTCGTAACCCTTAAATCTGGTTAATTGACTTCGTTGATCAGTGTACATATATTCTAAATAGTTTTCATAAAACTTTAATGAATTAGAGAACCTTTCTTCTGCACTTCAGTTATATAGTTATGTGAAAAAAGGAAGTTTTAGGATTTCTTAAACTGGATTTTTTTTACTATTGGCATTAGTTCTGCAAGTGAATTATTTTTACATGAAACAATATCTAATTTTCATGCATTTTGTATTTAATAATCATTTAAATCTGATTTCTAATAGTTCAGAAGTTTATAAAATGTTTTTTTTTACCACAAACCAAAAGCCAATCATAAATATTTGGGTCTTGTAGTGTCCGTAACTTAATGAAGCTATCAAATTATTTTAGAAAATAATAAAAATGATATTTTCTATTTTAATGGAAGTATTTATATTTCAACAAAGGCATAAAAAATGTTATTTATAAACAGTTCTTTCTTTATTTATATTGGTTTTAAAGAGTTCACATAAATTGAAATACTACCATTTTAAACACAAATGAACGAAGTAAGAACTATTTTCATTTTAAAGTATAATGCAACCTTTTTTAGTAAAATTTTGTCCATATTTTGTATTTTTATATGTTGTTTGTTTGTGAGCAGTTAAAAAACTAAAGTTTATAAACAGTTTTCAATATTCATTTCAAAAACAACAACACTTGTAGTGTCCGTAACCTGTGTAAATGAGGTTATAATCAGCTTGTAAAAAACAAAGTTCTAATGTGAATTTCACAAAACCATTTATGTTTCAGATCCTTGACATAATCTACTTTTTAGAAAAAAAAATTGGGCCAAAATAAAGACATTAATTTTTTACCCTCTAGTGCAACCTTACTGTCCCCTTTATTGTGTTTCACCCGAAATTGCTTAATTAAAAACACATTTCTTTTTAAACTTGCTTTCACTAGGCAACATAACAAGTGTCATTTTTAATTATCTGCCTTCCTTTACTAAAACGATCAATCCAATCATTTATCAAATTTATAGGAAGTCATTTGTCTTAATAAACTGTGTACAAAGTATTATACGCTACTTCAAAGGGATTTCTAAGATATACCGATTAATTTTACATTCGTTCGTTCAACGAGGACGACTGAGACAACCATTTTTCGTCACAAGTGACCTTCAAAGTGACGTCATTCTTACATTGTGACGTCACAATCAAGGAGCAAAACTTTATTCAGCGTATGCTATTTAAAGAACCTGTGGATGGCTATGTGTGTACCAATTTTTTTCTAATCTGAAATGTGGTTTTGTAGATATAGAGATAGTTCGCGAACTTTTTGATCACCCCTCGTATGGTGTCCAGTCAACTCGTACACAAACCGTCTCGTACAAAACCAGTGTACACAAAAAGTCAACTTGTACACAAATCAGAAGTCAGCTCGTACACAAATCAGAAGTCAACTCGTACACAACGTTTTATTTACAATAGTTAGGAATTACATGTATCTTTATATAAATAATGTATAATCTAGAAAAATGAAATAAGGACAAGAAGAAGTGTTAAATTTTTAGATTTTTTCATGAATACTTTAGTGGTTTTATAACATTTGAAATCGACCGTGGCTTCTCTTATTGGGAATACATGGGTATAAACAATTATTGTTAAACTAACACAAGCGCGGCGGTTTTTTGAATTGTGACAAACGCTAATAACAAAATGCTCCTAATTTGGTCCCAATTTATTCATTTCTTTATCTTCCCCATGGTGTGAGAGAAGTGTTTATCCTGCCGTAAAACTGTCTATAGTAAAAAAAAAAAAAAAAAAAAAAAAAAAAATTTTTTTTAAATTTGATAAGTTTTTTTTTTAAATTGTATGCAATGATATACCATATTGGCATAAAAATCTTACGATGTATTTCGATCGTATTTACTATCTACATTGAATAACGGTATACGTTATGGTGCCATAAAATTTCTAAATTTCTCACCTAAATTATTTCAAGTTATATACATATCCATACATTACTTGCATACAAGCCGAAGACTAATTATAAAATGTAAAATTCACATATAAAATTCACTTATTATCTTGTGGTGATGTTTAAATTAAATTCAATTATATTGAATATGATTATGTTGTTTAACATGTTTAATAAGATATTTTAATTTGCAATTAAATTTACAAATAAAAAAAATCGACACTTCTCATTTATGTATCAAATAAATATATATTTAAATAACGAAAAATGTAGGAGTTGACCCAAGATTTACGCAACAAAAAACCTTATAATGAGAAAAAAACAATCTGCGCATACGGTATAGGTAAAATCATCGGCATAAAAAGATTAAAATGTACCAAAAAAAACCTTTGTGTACGAGTTGACTCCTCAGTTTTTTAACCAGAGGAAAACTATACAATAAATCACATAGAGAACTATGTACAAATGACATTAGTTTGTGTACAGTTGACTTTTGATTTGTGTACGAGTTACTTTGGTGTCAGTCGGTTTGTGTAGGACGTTTTACGATTGATAGCCTGTTTTCCCCG
>NW_026921511.1:0-18611 GCF_032062105.1 Saccostrea cuccullata | reverse complement strand
CATCATTTATTTCAAAGGTCATTAATTTTACTTTAAAATGAAAACAATTAAATACCTGATTTCAGCCAATGGCGTAACGCCATCCCATTCAGTATTCAGTTTAATGTTCAAAGCCATGTGTTCATCCGGGCTTTGTGATGGAACATTGAACAGAATACTAAATGGGTAGGCGTTACGCCATTGGCTGAAATCAGGTATTTAATTATATAATTAGTGGTCTTTTCTTTATACTAGATTCAGCCAGGGCTTATTTATGCAGTCGTTCCATGAAATTGTTTAGATAGTTCGATGGTTGAAATTTCGATACATGCATAATTTCCAAGGACACATGCAGTTCATCCCAGGAGGAAATGAGTTTTCATTTACATTAATTAATGATCTTGTCTTTTTCATCTTTGAACGTGTCCGTTTCAGTTCTCTATAAAAATGCCTTATTATATAAATCTCACTGTTTTGTGTTGTGTATCAAAGATTAATCAAGTAATTTTCATGTTATAGTTAAATAATTGATTGCTTTATTTCAGTTAAATTATACCTTGACATTGAATTACTAGTACTTAAACATCAGGCGCGTTGTCAAATATTTTCCTTAGTTAACCTAAAGTACATGTATTGTCAAAACTGATAATACGGTGCCTGAGAAAAATGCAGTGAAAACAGAAAAAATGTCTTATTCAAGTTCGCTTTTATTTCTTTGTGTTTTTGATGGTATTTTATCTTTATATGGTGGTATTTTATCTTTATATGGTGATATTTTATCTTTATATGATGGTATTTTATCTTTATATGATGGTATTTTGTCATTATATGATGGTATTTTATCTTAATATGATGGTATTTTATCTTTATATGATGGTATTTTGTCATTATATGATGGCACTTTGTCATTATATGATGGTACTTTGTCATTATATGATGGTATTTTATCTTTTTGTGATGGTATTTTATCATTATATGATGGTATTTTGTCATTATATGATGGTATTTTATCATTATATGACGGTAATTTGTCATTATATTATGGTATTTTATCTTTATATGATGGTATTTTGTCATTTTATGATGATATTTTGTCATTATATGATGTATTTTATTATTATATGATGGTATTTTATCATTATATGATGGTATTTTGTCATTATATGATGGTATTTTGTCATTATATGATGGTATTTTATGATTATATGCTACTACTTTTCTTCTTTATACTACTTTTCTTCTTTATACTACTTTTCATTATATGCTACTACTTTTTCGTCATTATTTGTAGTCTCGATCATCCAGACGCTTGTCTCTGTAGCACTAATTCGCAATTGCATCATCTCGGGTCTCTCCGTTAGATGGTGGAAAAACAACCTCGAATGTATTAACATCGCCGTTTATTCAAATATAGGATAGACTAATTTAGAAGCCCCTTCTATAGTATATTCTAAGTAATATCATTACATTGAATAAAGTTAAACTCCATATTCCACAGATAAAAGGTCTCCATGCATTTATTTCAAAGATCGTAAAAAAGGAGGGTTGTCATGGCGTCTACCATATACATTCGTGTTCGTTTTTCCGCTAGCCGGAAAGGCCCGAGAAGTTGCGATTGCACTAATTCGCTGTTCCGCGATTCTCAGTGTAAGCGTCTAGGGGAGCCAGTCGAAGCGCCCCCTAATAAAAATAATTTTATAGAAAAAATAATGCCCCCAAATTTTGGTCAAAGCGTCCCCTGATTTAAGTCAAAGTGCCCCGTAATAAAAACGTCCCAGTCAAAGCATTCCCTAATTCTAGTCAAAGCGTCCCCTGATATTAGCCAAAACGCCACATGATTTTGGGCAAATCGCCCTCAAACATAATTCTATAGAAAAAATACTGCCCCCAGATACTTTTTTTCTATAAGAATATGTTAGGGGGCGCTTTGACCAAAATCAGGGGGCACTTTGACTAAAATCAGGGGACGCTTTGACCAATATTTGGGGGCGGGATAGTTTCTATAAAAACATGTTAGGGGGTGCTTTGACCGGCCCTTTGACCAAAATCACGGGGCGCTTTGACTAAAATCAGGGGACGCTTTGTCCAACATTGGCGTCGGAAGCAAATTAAAAGTGGGGGGGGGGGGGTAGATGTAAAAAAAAATTTGTACCTTCAAAAAAAAAAGGGGGGGGAGGGAATGTCCATTTCCCAAACAGGAAAATCCCATTTCGTGGGGGGGGGGGGGAGGGGAGAGGTAGGTGCTACCTTCAGTACCAAAAATTTACTACCATTTTCCCCATTTTTACGCTATACTAAAAGGTATCTGTGGAAAGTGGGGGGCTAAACCTTCGAAGATACGTTCAATATCTATACTAAGTATATATCTGGAAAAAAGTGGGGGGGGGGGCTAAGCCCTCCCTAGCCCCCGCGGTTCCGATGCCTATGCCAATATTCATTATTTTTGGAGTACATATTTGACCATGTATGGTATACTTAGTATATGTACATATAAAACTCTCTCCTTCTTTCTCTCTCTCTCTCTCTCTCTCTCTCTCTCTCTCTCTCTCTCTCTCTCTCAAAAGGAATTGTTTCAATGATTTTTGCACGAATTGTCTCATGTAAATTTAATAGAGATCCGCATCTGTCGAGAATTAATGTGCGAGGATCGTATATTTTGGTCATTGTTCCCGATCGCGAACGTGTACTTCAAGGAAACTTCTTAGATTCTATAGGCGAAATCAGGGTTATTATTTTAAAGTGTACATGTGACAATGCTTCACATTTCATACATGTATCTATATACATGTATGTAGTAGGGTTTTTGAATATCAACAACATCGTTTTCTGGTTTGGATGGTTTTATTAATAGTACAAGTATAAGTAGACCCTGTAATAACAATAACAATTATTAGACAAGATAAAAATATACATTTAACTGCAATACAGTATTTGTTATCAGCATAATAAATGTATAGTTCATATTCTCTTTCAATTAAATTTACATAAAAATAATTACTTCTTTATCACAGATCAATTTATCATAAAAATAATTCCTTTAACAATTTAGCAATTTAAAATAATAGAAAGTCATAATAATTTATCGTAATCATTATCAGATATCAAATAATTCAGAATCAAATAATATTACTGAACATTTACAAAAAATACAATTTCATGCATTTGACTGAATACACATGAAATTCAATTCAACATAAAATATAAACATGCAAGACAAATACTCAAAATAAAGTTCTGTCAACACATACATATAATAGAACAACACAAACATAAAACACATAGATTACCTTCAATATGGTCAAAAGGTCTGGATGTTATTACATACTGTACTAGTAGCTAATACATGTAGCTGTTTCAGTCTTATAAAGAATGCATAAAAATGAGTAATCTCCCTTAGCTGATATAAAAATCTTTAATAATGATAACTGATTAATTCGATGAAAAATACCTATGCTTTAATTAGAAAGGATTCTTTAAATTATATGAAACTAGTTCTAATTGTAACGGGGACCGTTACAGATGTTCCCCAAACGCTCCCCAACTCCCTTTTTGTGCCAATTTCCTTTAAAACTTTTTTTAAGATGCTCAGTTATCGCAGGATTTCATAAAAAAAAATTAAAAGCTACAATGATATTTTTTGTCATTTAACGCATTGCACGCAAACGCACGTGTATACACATGCAAGGTGATCATTACATGTTGTCTAAACTATTAACATATCTTTATATTCTAAGAATCAATAAAAAGTCATAGAAATATAAATGTTACCATTTTTCAGATACATTGTTCATTTTTCGCATTGCGCTTGCGCAAATACATGCAAGCACGCCCTTGCATTCAATCTTGATAGTAGTATCATGTAGGAATTCATAATTTCTATTCATATTCTAAATTTCATCCTGTTCTGTTGAGAAACAACGAAGTTATAGGCATCTAAAGTTTCAGCCAATCAGATTGCAGCACACATAAATTAACATGCTTTTATGATAATTCTTATATTTCATGCTGTAGATCTTCATAATGTATGACTATGTTCAAAATTTCAAAGGATTATGACGTAAAACAAGAAAGATATTGAGAATTTAGTTTCAGCCAATCAGAGCGAAGCACTCGTGCATACGCGTAAGATCTTGCTATTTTGACCACGTCATCTTGTTGATACTACTAATACATCCATACATTGTGAGTTTCAAAAAATTCCATCAAGAAATAGAAAAGTTAAGGCTTCATTCATTATATTGGTAATTTCACATGTTGCACGTGCGCGCTCTTGCCACGTTACTATGTACGTGTTTTCATGAACATTCTTATATATCATGCTGTAGACCTTCATAATGTGTGACAAAGTTCAAAATTTCAAATGATTATGACGTAAAACAAAACAGATATTGAGACTTTAGTTTCAGCCAATCAGAGCGAAGCGCACGTGCATGCGCGTGAGATCTTGCTATAATGACCATGTCATCTTGTTTATACTACTAATATATCCTTACATAATGAGTTTCAAAACATTTCATTAAAAAATAGAAAAGTTACGGCAATATACATTTTATTGGTCATTTCACGTGTTGCACGTGCCCGCTCTTGCAAGCACGTGCGCGCAAAATGACCTTCGTTCGGCAACTCTACATAACATGCCTACTAACCCTAAAAAGGTTTTACCTATAAGTCGTATGTATAGTTTACAAGATCACTCGAGGACAAAATTTTCCCAGGAATAATAATAATAATAACTAGATGAGATCTCGTTGCGAGCAACGAGTGGGTCTTCCGTCCAATTCTTGATGAGATGAGATAAGATTTTGATTGAAATTTTCATTCTAAAATAATTGATTTACCACAATCTGTAAAAAGACATTGAACAGTAAAAGCTTAAAAAAATCGGCCTTTTGCCCCTAACGGCCCGTAATTTTAGGAATCGGCCCTTTTTATCCACACCCTTTTTAAGATCTTAAGATTTTGAACATTTTTTGTTCAACAACTATTCAGAAATTCTTTTTCGTTTTTGAGCTATTAGCAAAAGAAATATTAAGGGGCCAACCCTTCAACTCCTTAATGGGGACGTTAAGCAAAAAATGAAAGGTTGCATATTGTTCAAAACATTATTTTGAACATCTTTGGTTCAATATTGCTTATCAAAATATTTCCCCCTATCGTGATAGAAAGCATCAAAGATTTAGCATTCTGGCCCTTTGTGGCCCCTAATTATGTACCACGCGACATGAAAATCATAATATATAGTTGTAGACGGTTGAGATAAAGATCTTTGCTTCAGTAATGTATTACAAAATATTAACTGATAAAGAGTGATAAAAAAAAGACTTTTGGCCCCTCTTGGCCCCTAATTTGAGAGCCCAGCCCCTCTTTCGTAATCTCATCTTAAAGATCTTAAGATTTTGAACATTTTTCGTTCAATAACTATTCAGAAATTCTTTTTCGTTTTTGAGCTATTAGCAAAAGAAATATTTAGGGGCCAACCCTTTAACTCCTTAATGGGGACGTTTAGGGAAAAATGAAAGGTTGCATATTGTTCAGAACATTTTTTTGAACATCTTTTGTTCAATATTGCTTATCAAAATATTTCTCCCTTTCGAGATATAAAGCATCAAAGATTTAGCATTCTGGCCCCTTGTAGCCCCTAATTATGTACCATACGACATAAAAACCATAATATATAGTTGTAGATGGTTGAGATAAACATCTTTGCTTCAGTAATGTATTACAAAATATTAACCGATAAAGAGTTATCGAAAAAAGACTTTTGGCCCCTCATGGCCCCTAATACGAGAGCCCAGCCCCTATTTTGAGATCTCATCTGAAAGATCTTAAGATTTTGAACATTTTACGTTCTAAAACTATTCAGAAATTTTTTTTTCGTTTTAGAGCAATTCGCAAAAGAAATATTTAGGGGCCAACCCTTTAACTCCTTAATGGGGACGTTTAGGAAAAAATGAAAGGTTGCATATTGTTCAGAACATTATTTTAAGCATCTTTTGTTCAATATTCCTTATCAAAATATTTCTCCCTTTCGAGATATAAAGCATCAAAGATTTAGCATTCTTGCCCCTTGTAGCCCCTAATTATGTACCATACGACTTAAAAACCATATTTTATAGTTGTAGATGGTTGAGATAAAGATCTTTGCTTCAGTAATGTATTACAAAATATTTACTGATAAAGAGTTATCGAAAAAAGACTTTTGGCCCTTCTTGGCCCCTAATTCGATTGCCCAGCCCCTATTTTGAGATCTCATCTGAAAGCTCTAATGATTTTGAACATTTTTTGTTCAATAACTTTTCAGAGATTCTTTTTCGTTTTTGATCTATTAGCAAAAGAAATATTTAGGGGCCAACGCTTTAACTCCTTAATGGGGACGTGTAGCGAAAAATGAAAGGTTGCATATTGTTGAGAACATTATTTTGAACATCTTTTGTTCAATATTGCTTATCAAAATATTTCTCCCTTTCGAGATATAAAGCATCAAAGATTTTGCATTCTGGCCCCTTGTGGCCCCTAGTTATGTATCATACGACATAAATATCATATTATATAGTTGTAGATTGTTAAGCTTAACATTTTTTGTTCAGTAATATATACCAAAATATTGTTTTTTTAAGAGTTATCGATTAAAGACTTCTGGCCCCTTTCCCCTTAATGTGATGAGTCAGCGCTTTTGTCTTGGTATTATATGAAAGATCTCGTTGTTCTGCAGGAATGATGTTCAGTATGTTTTAACAAAATATTTATACTTTAAAAGATATGATGCGAAATGTCTCAAAAAATCAGTCATGATTCGTGTCCTAAATTTTGACCCCTACCGAGCTTCCATACTAGGCACTTTCGGAAAATATCCTGACCCAGGTGCAATATGGCAACATGTCATCTACCATCCCTGAAAATTTCAGTTTTCTAGGTTGAACCGTTTTTGAGTTCCATCACAGACATGGAGGTCACCTAAATTTTGATCAAAGGGCGATAACTTCCGACCGGAAGTGATTTTTTCAAAATCGAAGCGCGGGTACAAACTTCAGATAGAAACACGTCAATACCGAAAATTTGAACTAAATCGATCGAGCCATCTCTGAGAAATCTTCTGCACAAAATCGGTAAGGAGAAAAAAGAATAATAACTAGATACGATCTCGTTGCGAGCAACGAGTGGGTCTTTAAATTATCCAATTCTTGATGAGATGAGATAAGCTTTTGATTGCGATTTTCATTCTAACATAATGATTTACCACAATCTGTAAAAAGACATTGAACATTAAAGACTAAAAAAATCGGCTTTTCACTGGCCCCTTTTTGAACGGCCCCTAATTTAAGGAATCGGCCCTTTTTATTCATATCATCTTATAGCTCTTAACATTTTAAACATTTTTTGCTCAACAACTATTCAGGAATTCTTTTTTTGTTTTTGAGCTATTAGCAAAAGAAATATTTAAGGGCCAACCCTTCAACTCCTTAATGGGGACGTTAAGCAAAAAATGAAAGGTTGCATATTATTCAGGACATTATTTTGAACATCTTTTGTTCAATATTGCTTATCAAAATATTTCTCCATTTCGAGATATAAAGCATCACAGATTTAGCATTCTGGCCCCTTGTGGCCCCTAATTATAAACCATACGTCATAAAAATCATAATATTTAGATGTAGATGGTTGAGATTAACATCTTTGCTTCAGTAATGTATTATAAAATATTTACTGATAAAGAGTTATCGAAAAAAGATTTTTGGCCCCTCCTGGCCCCTAATTCGAATGCCCAGTCCCTTTTTCGGGATCTCATCTTAAAGATCCTAAGATTTTGAACATTTTTTGTTCAACAACTGTTTAGAAATGATTTTTCGTTTTTGAGCTATTAGCAAAACAAATATTTAGGGGCCAACCCTTCAACTCCTTAATGGGGACGTTTAGCAAAAAATGAAAGGTTGCATATTGTTCAAAACATTATTTTGAACAACTTTTGTTCAATATTGCTTGTCAAAATATTTCTCCCTTTCGAGATATAAAGCGTCAAAGATTTAGCATTCTGGCCCCTTGTGGCCCCTAATTATGTACTATACGACATAAAAACTATAATATATATTTGTAGACGGTTGAGATAAAGATATTTGCTTCAGTAATGTATTACAAAATATTAACTGATAAAGAGTTATCGATTGAAGACTTTTGGCCCCTCTTGGTCCTTAATTCCAGTGCCCAGCCCCTTTTTCGGGATCTCATCTTGAAGATCTTAAGATTTTGAACATTGTTTGTTCAACAACTGTTCAGAAATTCTTTTTCGTTTTTGAGCTATAAGCAAAAGATATAATTAGGGGCCAACCCTTTAACTCCTTAATGGGGACGTTTAGCAAAAAATGAAAGGTTGCATATTGTTCAGAACATTATTTTGAACAACTTTTGTTCAATATTGTTTATCAAAATATTTTTCCCTTGCAAGATATAAAGCATCAAAGATTTTGCATTCTGGCCCCTTGTGGCCCCTAATTATGTACCATACAACATAAAAAACATAATATATAGTTGTAGACGGTTAAGATAAAGATCTTTGCTTCAGTAATGTATTACAAAATATTAACTGATAAAGAGTTATCGATTGAAGACTTTTGGCCCCTCTTGGCCCCTAATTTGAGTGCCCAGCCCCTTTTTCTTGATCTCATCTTAAAGCTCTTAGGATTTTGAACATTTTTTGTTCAATACCTATTCAGAGATTCTTTTTCGTGTTCGAGTTATAAGCAAAAGAAATATTTAGGGGTCAGCCCTTCAACTCCTTAATGGGGACGTTAAGCAAAAATTTAAATGTTGCATGTTGTTTAGAACATTATTTTGAACATCTTTTGTTCAATATTACTTATCAAAATATGTCCCACTTTTGAGATATAAAGTGTCAAAGATTTAGCATTCTGGCCCCTTGTGGCCCCTAATTATGTAACATATGAAATTAAAATCATAATATACAGTTATAGATTGTTGAGATGAATATTTTTGCTTCAATATTGTATAACAAAATATTGATCATTTAAGAGTTATTGAAAAAAGACTTTTAGCCCCTTTTGGTCCGTAATGTGATGAGTCAGCACTTTTTCATAGATATCATTTCAAGGATCTTGTCATTCTGCACAAATTTTGTTCAATATGTTATTACAAAATAATTATACTTTAAAAGATTTGATGCAAAATGTCTTAAAAAATCAGTCATGATTCGAGTCCTAAATTTTGACCCCTACCGAGCCTCCATACTAGGCACTTCCGGAAAATATCATGACCCAGGTGCAACATGGCAACATGTCCTCTATCATTCCTGAAAATTTCAGCTTTCTAGCTTGAGCCGTTTTTGAGTAACGCGACAGACACGGAGGTCCTCTAACTTTCGATCAAAGGGCGATAACTCTCGACTAAAAGAGAATTTCCAAAAAAGGACTTGCCGGAATTAACTTCAGATGTCAATGCATCAACCATGAAAATTTGGATAAAATCGGTCGAGCCATCTCTGAGAAATCCTCTGCACAAACTTTGTAAGAAGAAAAAAGAAGAAAAACTAGATACGATCTCGTTGCGAGCAACGAGTGGGTCTTCCGTCCGATTCTTGATAAGATGAGATAAGATTGTGATTGAGATTTTCATTCTAAAATAATGATAAAGATTGTGGAGAAAAACGATCATGCCTCCATAATCTGCAAACAGACATTGAACATTAAGACTTAAAAATTCGACTTTTGGCCCCCCACGGCCCGTTATATTAGGGATCAGCCCCTTTTTCTTCATACCATCTTAAAGTTCTCAGGATTTGGAACACTTTTCGTTCAACAACTATTCAGAGATTCTCTTTCGTTTTCGAGTTATTTGAAAAAGAAATATTTAGGGGCCAACCCTTCAACTCCTTAATGGGCACATTTAGCGAAAAATGAAAGGTTGCATATTGTTAAGAACATTATTTTGAACATCTTTTGTTCATTAGTACTTATCAAAATATTTCCCACTTTTGAGATATAGAGCGTCACAGATTTTGCATTTTGGCCCCTTATGGCCCCTTATTATGCACCATACGACATTCAAAACATAATATATAGTTGTAGATTGTTGAGATAAACATTTTTGCTTCAGTAATGTATAACAATATATAAACTGCTAAAGAGTTATCGATTAAAGACTTTTGGCCCTTCCCAGCCCCTAATTTGAGTGCCCAGCCCCTTTTTCTTGATCTCATTTTAAACCTCTTAAGATTTTGAACACTTTTTGTTCAACAACTATTCAGAGATTCTTTTGCGTTTTCGAGTTATTTGTAAGAGAAATATTTAGGGGCCAACCCTTCAACTCCTTAATGGGGACGTTTAGCGAAAAATGAAAGGTTGCATAATGTTCAGAACATTATTTTGAACATCTTTTGTGCAGTATTACTTATCAAGATATTTCCGACTTTTGAGATATAAAGAGTCAAAGATTTAGCGTTTTGGCCCCTTCTGGCCCCTAATTATGTAACATACGACATTCAAAACATAATATATAGTTTTAGATTGTTGAGATAAACATTTTTGCTTCAGTAATGTATAACAATATATAAACTGCTAAAGAGTTATCGATTAAAGACTTTTGGCCCTTCTCAGCCCCTAATTTGAGTGCCCAGCCCCTTTTTCTTGATCTCATTTTAAACCTCTTAAGATTTTGAACACTTTTTGTTCAACAACTATTCAGAGATTCTTTTGCGTTTTCCAGTTATTTGTAAGAGAAATATTTAGGGGCCAACCCTTCAACTCCTTAATGGGGACGTTTAGCGAAAAATGAAAGGTTCCATAATGTTCAGAACATTATTTTGAACATCTTTTGTGCAGTATTACTTATCAAGATATTTCCGACTTTTGAGATATAAAGCGTCAAAGATTTAGCGTTTTGGCCCCTTCTGGCCCCTAATTATGTAACATACGACATTCTAAACATAATATATAGTTTTAGATTGTTGAGATAAACATTTTTGCTTCAGTAATGTATATTAAAATATTGACTGCTATTGAGTTATCGATTGAAGACTTTTGGCCCCTCTTGGCCCTTAATTTGAGTGTCTGGCCCCTTTTTCTTGATTTTATCTTAAACATCTCAGGATTTTAAACACTTTTTGTTCAACAAGTATTCAGAGATTCTCTTTCGTTTTCGAGTTATTTGCAAAAGAAATATTTAGGGGCCAACCCTTCAACTCCCTAACGGGGACGTTTAGCGAAAAATGAAAGGTTGCATATTGTTTAAAACGTTATTTTGAACATCTTTTGTTCAATATTGCTTATCAAAATATTTCCCACTTTTGAGATATAAAGCGTCAAAGATTCAGCATTTTGGCCCCTTCTGGCCCCTATTTATGTACCATACGACATTGCAATCATAGTATATAATTGTAGATTGTAGAGATAAACAATTTTTCTTCAGTAATGTTTAACAAAATATTTACTGTTAAAGAGTTATCGAATAAAGACTTTTGGCCCCTCTTGGCCCCTTATGTGATGAGTCAGCACTTTTTTCTTGATATCATATTAGAGATCGTGTCATTCTGCAAAAATATTCCTCAGTATGTTTTAACAAAATAAATATACTTTAAGAGATATGATGCAAAATGTCTCAAAAAATCAGGCCTGATTCCTGTCCTAAATTTTGACCCCTACCGAGCTTCCATACTAGGCACTTCCGGAAAAAATCCTGACCATGTTGCAATAGGGCAACATGTCCTCTATCATCCCTGAAAAAATCAGCTTTCTAGCTTGAGCCGTTTTTGAGTTCCATCACAGACAAGGAGGTCATCAAAATTTCGATCAAAGGGCGATAACTTCCGACCGGAAGTGAATTTTCAAAAAATGAAAAAAACGTATAAGGTTTAGATAAAGATACACCTTCTCCGAAAATTTGAAGTCTCCGTTGGAGACGGAAGACCCTAATAATAAAGGGGAAAAAGAAACCGAAGAATAATAGAAGGGTCTTCCGCTGAAGACGGAAGACCCTAATAATAACTAGATGAGATCTCGTTGCGAGCAACGAGTGGGTCTTCCGTCCAGTTCTTGATGAGATGAGATAAGATTTTGATTGCGATTTTCATTCTAAAATAATGATTTACCACAATCTGTAAAAAGACATTGAACATTAAAGACTTTAAAAAATCGGCATTTTGCCCCCTCAGGGCCCCTAATTTTGGGAATCGGCCCTCTTTTTTCATATCATCTTAAAGCTCTTAAAATTTTGAAGATTTTTTGTTCAACAACTATTCAGAAATTCTTTTTCGTTTTTGAGATATAAGCAAAAGAAATATTTAAGGGGCAACCCTTCAACTCCTCAATGGGGACGTTAAGCAAAAAATGAAAGGTTGCATATTGTTCAGAACATTATTTTGAACATCTTTTGTTCAATATTGCTTATCAAAATATTTCTCCCTTTCGAGATATAAAGCATCAAAGATTTTGCATTCTGGCCCCTTGTGGCCCCTAAATATGGACTACACGACATGAATATCATAATATATAGTTGTAGATTGTTAAGCTTAACATTTTTTGTTCAGTAATGTATACCAAAATATTGTTTTTTTAAGAGTTATCGATTAAAGACTTCTGGCCTCTTTTTGTCCTTAATGTGATGAGTCAGCACTTTTTTCTTGGTAAAATATGAAAGATCTCTATCTTCTGCACAAATTATGTTCAGTATCTTTTAACAAAATATTTATACTTTAAAAGATATAATGCGAAACGTCTCAAAAAATCGGTCATGATTCGTGTCCTAAATTTTGACCCCTACCGAGCTCCCATACTAGGCACTTCCGGAAAATATCCTGACCCAGGTGCAATAAGGCAACATGTCCTTTACCATCCCTGAAAATTTCAGCTTTCTAGCTTGACCCGTTTTTGAGTTCCATCACAGACATGGAGGTCATCTAAATTTTGATTAAAGGGCGATAACTTCCGACCGGAAGTGATTTTTTCAAAATCAAAGCGCCGGTACAAACTTCAGATACAAGCACATCAACACCGAAAATTTGAACCAAATCGATCGAGCCATCTCTGAGAAATCTTCTGATCAAAATCGGTAAGGAGAAAAAAGAATAATAATAACTAGAGCAAAGCTCGTTGCAAAGCAACGAGTAGGTCTTCCGTCCTGTTTGAACGAGTAGGTCTTCCGTCCTGTTTGACCGGAAGTTTATGCTACTTCCCGTGTGACCGGAAGTGTTGACGACGGACATTTAATTAATTTTTATGCTCCCAGTGACAAAGGTTACCCAAAAAATTTTCAAGAACGGTAAAAATACGCGTTTTCGACTACTTCCGGTTTGGCCGGAAATGACGTCGACGGACGTATTTTGACTACTCCATTAGATTAAGCTCGACATTTTAAACAACTTTGCTTCATAGACGTATTACAAATTCTCAAACTTTCGGCCCCTGTAGACCCCTAATTTTAGGGGCCAGCCCTTTTTCCGAGATATCATTTGGAAGAACTAAAAATTCTACACTTCGTTTGTTCTATATATTTTAACAAAATATTTCCAGGTAAAAAGATATCGTAGAAAAAGTGCTAAAAATTTTGAAATTCGCGATAGGTCTATTTTCGGGCCATACAACACAATGCAAATCTACATAAGTTGCTCTACCTTCCTGAGTTTACCTTCCTGGTTTCACCGACGTGCAGCACTTCCGGTAAAAATAAAATACATTCCACAAATCTACAGACATAGGTCTACTAGACCTGAAAGTATCACGTGTCTATCTAAAGTCGTTTAGGAGAAATCGTGCGGACAAACTGACCCTTAAAAAATCCATTTTGTGCTGATAACTCCGAACCGGAAGTGACGTCATCAAAACAGAAAAAACCGCATAAGGTTCAAGTGATGTTACATAAGTCCTGAAAGTTTCATGGAAATCCATCGAGACGTTTTCGAGAAATCGCGTGCACAAAATCGGTAAGAATAAAAAACAATAATAATAATAAAAGTGAAAAAGAAACCTAAGAATAACAAGAAGGTCTTCCGCTGAAGACGGAAGACCTTAATAAAAGTGAAAAAGAAACCGAAGAATAATAGAAGGGTCTTCCGCTGAAGACGGAAGACCCTAATAATAATTATAATAATAACTAGATACGATCTCGTTGCGAGCAACGAGTGGGTCTTCCGTCCAATTCTTGATGAGATGAGATAAGATATTGATTGCAATTTTCATTCTAAAATAATGATTAACCACAAACTGTATAAAGACATTAAACATTAAAGACTTAAAAAATCAGGCCTTTGGTCCCTAATTTTAGGAATCGGTCCTTTTTTCATATCATCTTAAAGCTCTTAAGATTTTGAACATTTTTTGTTCAATAACTATTCAGAAATTCTTTTTCGTTTTTGAGCTATTAGAAAAAGAAATATTTAGGGGCCAACCCTTCAACTCCTTAATGGGGACGTTGAGCAAAAAATAAAAGGTTGCTTATTGTTCAGAACATTATTTTGAACATCTTTTGTTCAATATTGCTTATCAAAATATTTCTTCCTTTCGAGATATAAAGCATGAAAGATTTAGCATTCTGGCCCCTTGTTGCCCCTAATTATGTACCATACGACATAAAAATCATAATATATAGTTGTAGATTGTTGAGATTAATATGTTTGCTTCAGTAATGTATAACAAAATATAAACTGATGAGGAGTTATCGATTGAAGAATTTTGGCCCCTCTTGGCCCCTAATTCGAGTGCCCAGCCCCTTTTTCGGGATCTCATCTTATAGCTCTTAAGATTTTGAACATTTTGTGTTCAACAACTGTTCAGAAATTCTTTTTCGTTTCTGAGCTATTAGCAAAAGAAATATTTAGGGGCCAACCCTTCAACTCCTTAATGGGGACGTTTAGCAAAAAATAAAAGGTTGTATATTGTTCAGAACATTATTTTGAACATCTTTTGTTCAATATTGGTTATCAAATTATTTCTCTTTTTCGAGATATAAAGCATCAAAGATTTAGCATTCTGGCCCCTTGTGGCCCCTAATTATGTACCATACGACATAAAAACCATAATATATAGTTGTAGATGGTTGAGATAAACATCTTTGCTTCAGTAATGTATTACAAAATATTAACTGATAAAGAGTTATCGAAAAAAGACTTTTGGCCCCTCTTGGCCCCTAATTCGAGTGCCCAGCCCCCTTTTCGGGATCTCATCTTAAAGATCTTAAGATTTTGAACATTTTTTGTTCAATAACTATTCAGAAATTCTTTTTCGCTTTTGAGCTATTAGCAAAAGAAATATTTAGGGGCCAACCCTTCAACTCCTTAATGGGGATGTTTAGCAAAAAATGAAAGGTTGCATATTGTTAAGAACATTATTTTGAACAACTTTTGTTCAATGTTGCTTATCAAAATATTTCTCCCTTTCGATATATAAAGCATCAAAGATTTAGCATTCTGGCCCCTTGTGGCCCCTAATTATATATCATACAACATGAATATCATTATGCATAGTTCTAGATTGTTAAGCTTAACATCTTTGCTTATGTAATGTATAACAAAATATTGATTGTTAAAGAGTAATCGAAAAAAGACTTTTGGCCCCTTTTTATTCTTAATGTGATGAGTCAGCACTTTTTCCATGATAGTATATTTAAGATCTTATCATCCTGCACAAATTATGTTCAGTATGTTTTAACAAAATAATTATACTTTAAAAGATATGATGCAAAATGTCTTAAAAAATCACTCATAAAACGTGTCCTAAATTTTGACCCCTACCGAGCTTCCATACTAAGCACTTCCGGAAGATTTGAAAGTATAGGTGCAAAACTACAATATGTTGTCTATTATCCCTGTAAATGACAACATTCTAGCTTTTAGCGTTTTTGAGTTTTTGTGTCGACAAAATGGTCACTAAAAATTCGATTAAAGGGCGATAACTTCCGACCGGAAGTGAATTTTTAAGATTTGAACAAAAAAGGATCATCTTCAGATCAAAGCACATTATCACTGAAAATTTCATTAAAATAGATCAAACCGTTTTTGAGATATCGTCTGCACAAAAAATGTAAAGAAAAAGTGGAATAATAATAATAACTAGAGCAAAGCTCGTTGCAAAGCAACGAGTAGGTCTTCCGTCCTGTTTGACCGGAAGTAGTTTTCATTTTTAACAAAAATGAGAAATAACGCTCAAAAATGCTTTGAATCCTCTAAAGCTAAGTTAATTAATGCAAAATAAGCCATTTTTTGCTACTTCTGGTTTGACTGGAAGTAACGACGACGGACGGAAAATTAATTTTTAAGCTCCCAGAGACTTTTATTACCAAAAATCTTGTCAAGAACGGCAAAAATACGCGTTTTTCGACTACTTCCGGTTTGACCGGAAGTGACGTCGCCGGATGTATTTTGACGACGTCAGTAGATTAAGCTTGACATTTTGAACAACTTTGCTTCTTGGACGTATTACAAATTCTCAATACGTTTTGAGATATTAAGAAAAAACTGTCGGCCCCTATAGGCCCTTAATTTTAGGGGCCAGCCCTTTTTTCGAGATATCATTTGAAAGATCTTGAAATTCTACACTTCTTTTGTTCTATATGTCTTAACAAAATATTTCTAGGTAAAAAGATATCGTAGAAAAGGTGGTGAAAATTTTGAAATTCGCGATTGTACTATTTTCGCGCCATAGCGAGCGCTGACGTGCGGCACTTCAGATAGAAATGAAATCAATTTTACATATCTATAGACTTTGGACTATCATACCTGAAATTTTCACGCTTCTATCTAGAGCCATTTTTTAGAACGTTCGAGGACAACCTGACCCTTCAAAAATCATAAAATCGACAATATCTCCAAACCAGAAGTGACGTCATGAAATCGGAAAAAAATGCATAAGGTTCAAGTAATGTTACATAAGTCCTAAAAGTTTCATGGAAATCCATCGAGCCGTTTTCGAGAAATCGCGTGCACAAAATCGGTAAGAAAAAAAAGAATAATAATAATAACTAGAGCAAAGCTCGTTGCAAAGCAACGAGTAGGTCTTCCGTCCTGTTTGACCGGAAGTAGCATTAATTTTTAACAAAAATGAGAAAAAGCGCCTAAAAATGGTTTGAATCCTTTAACGCTATGTTAATTAATGCAAAAATAAGCAATTTTTTGCTACTTCCGGTTTGACCGGAAGTGACGACAACGGACGAAAAAATTATTTTTTTGCTTCTAGAGACATTTGTTACCAAAAAACTTGTCAAGAACGGCAAAAATGCGCGTTTTCCGACTACTTCCGGTTTGGCCGGAAGTGACTACGCCGGACGTTTTCTGACGACTTCAATAGATTAAGCTTGTCATTTTGAACAACTTTGCTTCTTTGACGTATTACAAATTCTCAATACGTTTTGAGATATAAAGAAAAAACTGTTGGCCCCTCTAGGCCCTTAAATTTAGGGGCCAGCCCTTTTTTCGAGATATCATTTGAAAGATCTTTAAATTCTGCACTTCTTTTGTTCTATACGTTTTCACAAAATATTTTCAGGTAAAAAGATATCGAAGAAAAGGTGTGAGAAATTTTGAAATTTGTGATAGGTCTATTTTCGAGCCATAGCGAGCGCCGACGAGCGTCACTTTTGGTAAATTTGATATACCTAATGCACCTCTCCAGACATAGCTCTACCTAGCCTCAAAGTTTGAAGTTTCTATCTAGAGCCGTTTTTCGGGAAAATTGTGGACAAAATGACCCTTAAAAATCAGAAAATCGACGATATCTCTAGACCGGAAGTAACGTCATCGAAACAGAAAAAAACGCATAAGGTTCAAGTGATGTTCCATACGTCCTGAAAGTTTCATAAGATTTTGTTGAGCCGTTTTCGAGAAATCGCGTGCACAAAATCGGTAAGAAAAAAAAAATAATAATAAAAGTGAAAAAGAAACCGAAGAAAAACAATAAGGTCTTCCGCTGAAGACGGAAGACCTTAATAATAAAAGTGAAAAAGAAACCTAAGAATAACAAGAAGGTCTTCCGCTGAAGACGGAAGACCTTAATAATAATAAAAGTGAAAAAGAAACAATACAATAATAGAAGGGTCTTCCGTTGGAGACGGAAGACCCTAATAATAAAAGTGAAAAAGAAACCGAAGAATAATAGAAGGGTCTTCCGCTGAAAACGGAAGACCCTAATAATAACTAGTGCTAATTCTAACGGGAACCGTTACAGATGTTCCCCAAACGCTCCCCAACTCCCTTTTGGTGCCATATTCTCTGTAAGGTTAATTGAATAAGACAAATTCTGGTAATTTAGACTTTAACAAAATTAACCGAGAAGGATACCAATTATATTCAAATTTTAGCATTGCACCCGTGCGCATGTGAATGCATGTGAGTTATGATCATGTCATCTTGTCTACACTATCTATATATTTAAATATACTATATATCAAAGCTTTCAGTCCAAAAGTATTAAAAATCACTCATTTAAATGTATTTTTAATTTAACTCGTTCCAAATGCACGTACGTGCGTGCACGTGCATGATGACCATACCTTCTTGTAGGAGTTCCTTATATTGATCTATGTTTTGAATCCCATCCTGTTTGGTTGAAGAACAAGAGAGTTATAGCCATTTCAAGTTTCAGCCAATCAGATTGCAGCAAACGTGCATGTTCGTGATTTCATGAATTTTTTGTAAATCA